>NW_025728191.1:0-107983 GCF_021461385.2 Schistocerca piceifrons | reverse complement strand
GCAATTTCTGTGTTTCGTCGTCAATACGAAGGTCAGAGGGATACAGTAAACCTGAAGTGCAGCATCGCAATCTAAAACCGGTCTCACAGGAAAGGTTCAAAACATAGACAGTAAGTAGAGCAAGTCTTCTTGTACTTGAGTCGGCATTGTGCCTTTTGTTATTAATTCCGAAGCAATTTCTGTGTTTCATCGTCAATAAGAAGGTCAGAGGGATACAGTAAACCTCAAGCGAAGCATCGGAATCTATAACTAGTGTCAAAGGAATGGTTCAAAACATAGACATTAACAAGAGTCAGTTTTCTAGTTCTTAAGTGGGCATTGTGCCTTTTCTATTTAATTCCGAAGCAATTTCTGTGTTTCGTCGTCAATAACAAGGTTCAAGGGATACTGCAAACCTGAAGTCAAACATCGGAATCTAAAACTGGTCTCACAGTAAAGGTTCAAAACATAGACAGTAAGAAGAATCAGTTTTCTTGTACTTAAGTCGGCATTGTGCCTTTTGTAATTAATTCCGATTCAATTTCTGTGTTTCATCGTCAATAAGATTGTCAGAGGGATACAGTAAACCTGAAGTGAAGCATCGGAATCTATAACTAGCGTCACAGGAATGGTTCAAAACATACACAGTAAGAAGAGTCAGTCTTCTAGTACTTGAGTTGGCTTTGTGCCTTTTGTATTTAATTCCGATGCAATTTCTGTGTTTCATCGTCAATACGAAGGTCAGAGGGATACAGTAAAACTGAAGTGAAGCATCGGAATCTATAACTAGTGTCACAGGAATGGTGTAAAACATAGACCGTAAGAAGAGTCAGTCTTCTAGTACTTGAGTCGGCATTGTGCCTTTTGTATTTAATTCCGATGCAATTTCTGTGTTTCATCGTCAATATGAAGGTCAGCTGGATACAGTAAACCTGAAGTGAAGCATCGGAATCTATAACTCGTGTCACGGGAATGGTTCAAACATAGACAGTAAGAAGAGCCAGTCTTCTTGTACTTGAGTCAGCATTGTGCCTTTTGTATTTATTTCCGATGAAATTTCTGTGTTTGATCGTCAATGAGAAGGTCAGAGGGATACAGTAAACCTGAAGTGAAGCATCTGAATCTATAACTCGTGTCACGGGAATGGTTCAAACATAGACAGTAAGAAGAGCCAGTCTTCTTGTACTTGAGTGGGCATTGTGCCTTTTGTATTTATTTCCGATGAAATTTCTGTGTTTGATCGTCAATGAGAAGGTCAGAGGGATACAGTAAACCTGAAGTGAAGCATCTGAATCTATACCTAGTGTCCCAGGAATGGTTCAAAACATAGACAGTAAGAAGAGTCAGACCTCTTGTACTTATGTCAGCAATGTGCCATTTGTATTTAATTAAGATGCAATTTCTGTGTTTCATAATCAATAAGGAGGTCAGAGGGATACAGTAAACCTGAAGTGAAGCATCGGAATCTAAAACTAGTGTCACAGGAATGTTTCAAAACATAGGCAGTAGGAAGAGTCATTCTTGTACTTAAGTCGGCATTGTGCCTTTTGTATTTAATTCCGATGCAATTTCTGTGTTTCATCGTCAATAAGAAGGTCAGAGGGAGACAGTAAACCTGAAGTGAAGTATCGGAATCTATAACTAGTGTCACAGGAATGGTTCAAAACATTGACAGTAAGAAGAGCCAATATTCTTGTACTTGAGTCGGCATTGTTCTTTTTGTATTTAATTCCGATGCAATTTCTGTGTTTCATCGTCAATAAGAAGGTCCAAGGGATACAGTGAACCTGAAGTGAAGCATCGGAATCTATAACAAGTGTCACAGGAAAGGTTCAAAACATAGAGAGTAAGAAGAGTCAGTTTTCTTGTACTTAAGTCGACATTGTGCCTTTTGTATTTAATTCCGATGCAATTTCTGTGTTTCATCGTCAATACGACAGACAGAGGGATACAGTAAACCTGAAGTGAAGCATCGGAATCTATAACTAGTGTCACAGGAATGGTTCAAAACATAGAGAATAAGAAGAGTCACTCTTTTTGTACTTAAGTCGGCATTGTGCCTTTTGTATTGAATTCCGATGCAATATCTGTGTTTCATCGTCAATAAGAAGGTCAGAGGGATAGAGTAAACCTGAAGTGAAACATCGGAATCTATAACTAGTGTCACAGGAATGGTTCAAAACATAGACAGTAAGAAGAGTCAGTCTTCTTGTACTTAAGTCGGCATTGTGCCTTTTATTTGTATTCCGATGCAATTTCTGTGTCCATCGTCATTAACAATGTCAGAGGGATACAGTAAACCTGAAGTGAAGCATCGGACTCTATAACTAGTGTCACAGGAATGGTTCAAAACATAGAGAATAAGAAGAGTCAGTCTTCTTGTACTTGAGTTGGCATTGTGCCTTTTGTATTTAATTCCGATGCAATTTCTTTGTTTCATCGTCAATAAGAAGGTCAGAGGGATACACTAAACCTGAAGTGATGCATCGGAACCTATAACTAGTGTCACAGGAAAGGTTCAAAACATAGACAGTAAGAAGGGCCAGTCTTCTTGTACTTGAGTCGGCATTGTGCCTTTTGTATTTAATTCCGATGCAATTTCTTTGTTTCATTGTCAATAAGAAGGTCAGAGGGATACACTAAACCTGAAGTGATGCATCGGAACCTATAACTAGTGTCACAGGAATGGTTCAAAACATAGACAGTAAGAAGGGCCAGTCTTCTTGTACTTAAGTCGACTTTGTGCCTTTTGTTTTAAATCCGAAGCAATTTCTGTGTTTCATCGTCAATAAGAAGGTCAGAGGGATACAGTAAACCTGAAGTGAAGCATCAGAATCTATAACTAGTGTCAAAGGAATGGTTCAAAACATAGACAGTAAGAAGAGTCAGTTTTCTAGTTCTCAAGTCGGCATTGTGCCTTTTCTATTTAATTCCGATGCAATTTCTGTGTTTCGTCGTCAATAACAAGGTTCAAGGGATACTGTAAACCTGAAGTCAAGCATCGGAATCTAAAACTGGTCTCACAGGAAAGGTTCAAAACATAGACAGTAAGAAGAATCAGTTTTCTTGTACTTAAGTCAGGATTGTGCCTTTTGTATTTAATTCCGATGCAATATCTGTGTTTCGTCGTCAATAAGAAGGTCCAAGGGATACAGTAAACCTGAAGTGAGCATTGGAATCTATAACTAGTGTCACAGGAATGGTTCAAAGCATAGACAGTAAGAAGAGTCAGTTTTCTTATACTTACGTGGGCATTGGGCCTTTTGTTTTTAATTCCGATACAATTTCTGTGTTTCATCGTCAATACGAAAGTCAGAGGGATACAGTAAACCTGAAGTGATGCATCGGAATCTATAACTAGTGTCGCAGTAATGGTTCAAAACATAGACAGGAAGAAGAGTCAGTTCTCTTGTACTTGAGTCGGCATTGTGCCTCTTGTATTTAATTCCAATGCATATTCTGTATTTGGTCGTCAATAAGAAGGTCCAATGGTTGCAGTAAACCTGAAGTCAAGCATCGGAATCTAAAATTGGTCTTACATTAAAGGTTCAAACATAGACATTAAGAAGAGCCAGTCTTCTTGTACTTGAGTCGGCATTGTGCCTTTTGTATTTAATTCCGATGCAATTTCTGTGTTTCATCGTCAATAAGAAGGTCAGAGGGATACAATAAACATGAAGTGAAGCATCGGAATCTATAACTAGTGTCACAGGAATGGTTCAAAACATACACAGTAAGAAGAGTCAGTCTTCTAGTACTTGAGTTGGCTTTGTGCCTTTTGTATTTAATTCCGATGCAGTTTCTGTGTTTCATCGTCAATACGATGGTCAGAGGGATACAGTAAAACTGAAGTGAAGCATCGGAATCTATAACTAGTGTCACAGGAATGGTTCAAAACATAGACAGTAAGAAGAGTCAGTCTTCTTGTACTTAAGTCAGCGTTGTGCCTTTTGTATTTATTACCGATGCAATTTCTGTGTTTCATCGTCAATAAGAAGGTCAGCTGGATACAGTAAACCTGAAGTGAAGCATCGGAATCTATAACTAGTGCCACAGGAATGGTTCAAAACATAGATATTAAGAAGAGTCTGTTTTGTTAGACTTAAGAAGGCATTATGCCTTTTCTATTTAATTCCGATGCAATTTCTGTGTTTCGTCGTCAATAAGAAGGTCCAAGGGAAACAGTAAACCTGAAGTGAAGCATCGGAATCTGTAACTAGTGTCACAGGAATGGTTCAAAACATAGAGAGTAAGAAGAGACAGTCTTTTTGAACTTAAGTCGGCATTGTGCCTTTTGTATTTAATTCCGATGCAATATCTGTGTTTCATCGTCAATAAGACGGTCAGAGGGATACAGTAAACCTGAAGTGAACCATCGGAATCTATAACTAGTGTCACAGGAATGGTTCAAAGCATAGACAGTAAGAAGAGTCAGTTTTCTTGTACTTATATCGGCATTGTGCCTTTTCTATTTAATTCCGATGCAATTTCTGTGTTTCATCGTCATTAAGAAGGTCAGATTGATACAGCAAAACCTGAAGTGAAGCATCGGAATCTGTAACTAGTTTCACAGGAAAGGTTCAAAACATAGACAGTAAGAAGAGTCAGTTTTGTTGTACTTAAGTCGGCATTGTGCATTTTCTTTTTAATTCCGATGCAATTTCTGTGTTTCGGCGTCAGTAAGAAGGTCCAAGGGATACAGTAAACCTGAATTGAAGCATCGGAATCTAAAACCGGTCTCACAGGAAGGTTTCAAAGCATAGACGGTAAGAAGAGCCAGTCTACTTGTACTTGAGTTGGTATGTGCCCTTTGTATTTAATTCCGATGCAATTTCTGTGTTTCATCGTCAATAAGACGGTCAGAGGGATACAGTAAACCTGAAGTGAAGAATCGGAATCTATAACTAGTGTCACAGGAATGATTCAAAACATAGGCAGTAAAAAGAGTCAGTTTTCTTGTACTTAAGTCGGCATTGTGCCTTTTGTATTTAATTCCGATGCAATTTCTGTGTTTCATCGTCAATAAGAAGGTCAGAGGGATACAATTAACCTGAAGTGAAGCATCGGAATCTATAATTAGTGTCACAGGAATGGTTTAAAGCATAGACAGTAAGAAGAGTCAGTTTTCTTGTACTTAAGTCGGCATTGTGCTACTTCTTTTTAATTCCGATGCAATTTCTGTGTTTCGGCGTCAATAAGAAGGTCCAAGGGATACAGTAAACCTGAAGTGAAGCATCGGAATCTAAAACCGGTCTGACAGGAAAGGTTGAAAACATAGACAGTAAGAATAGCCAGTCTTCTTGTACTTGAGTCGGCATGTGCCTCTTGTATTTAAGTCCGATGCAATTTCTGTGTTTCATCGTCAATAAGAAGGTCCAAGGGATATGGTAAACCTGAAGTGAAGCATCGGAATATATAACTAGTGTCACAGGAATGGTTCAAAACATAGACAGTAAGAAGAGTCAGTCTTCTTGTACTTAAGTCGGCATTGTGCCTTTTATTTGTATTCCGATGCAATTTCTGTGTTCATCGTTTTAAGAAGGTCAGAGGGATACTGTAAACCTGAAGTGCAGCATCGGAATCTATAACTAATGTAACAGGAATGGTTAAAACATAGACAGTGAGAAGAATCAGTTCTCTTGTACTTAAGTCGGCATTGTGCCTTTTCTATTGAATTGCGATGCAATTTCTGTGTTTCGTCGTCAATAAGAAGGTCCAAGTGATAAAGTAAACCGGAAGTGAAGCATCTGAATCTAAAACCGGTCTCACAGGAAAGGTTCAAAACATAGACAGTAAGGAGAGCCAGTCTTCTTGTACTAGAGTCAACATTGTGCCTTTTGTATTTAATTCCGATGCAATTTCTGTGTTTCATCGTCAATAAGAAGGTCAGAGTGATACGATAAACCTGAAGTGAAGCATCGGAATCTATAACTAGTGTCACAGAAATGGTACAAAGCATAGACAATAAGAAGAGTCAGTGTTCTTGTACTTAATTCGGCATTGTGCCTTTTATTTGTATTCCGATGCAATTTCTGTTTTTCATCGTCATTAAGAAGTTCAGAGGGATACAGTAAACGTGAAGTGAAGCATCGGAATCTATAACTAGTGTCACAGGAATGGTTCAAAACAAAGACAGTAAGAGGATTCAGTTTTCTTGTTCTTAAGTCGGCATTGTGCCTTTTCTATTGAATTCCGATGCAATTTCTGTGTTTCGTCGTCAAAAAGAAGGTCCAAGGGATACAGTAAAGCTGAAGTGAAGCATCGTATTCTAAAATTGGTCTCACAGGAAAGGTTCAATACATAGACAGGAAGAAGAGTCAGTCTTCTTGTACTTGAGTTGGCATTGTGCCTTTTGTATTTAATTCCGATGCAATTTCTTTGTTTCATCGTCAATAAGAAGGTCAGAGGGATACACTAAACCTGATGTGATGCATCGGATCCTATAACTAGTGTCACAGGAAAGGTTCAAATCATAGACAGTAAGAAGGGCCAGTCTTCTTGTACTTGAGTCGGCATTGTGCCTTTTGTATTTAATTCCGATGCAATTTCTGTGTTTCATCGTCAATAGGACGGTCAGAGTTATAGAGTAAACCTGAAGTGGAGCATCGGAATCTATAACTAGTGTCACAGGAATGGTTAAAAACATAGACAATAAGAAGTATCATTTTCTTGTACTTAAGTCGGCATTGTGCCTTTTGTATTTAATTCCGATGCAATTTCTGTGTTTCATCGTCAATAAGAAGGTCAGTGGGATACAGTAAACCTGAAGTGAAGCATCGGAATCTATAACTAGTGTTTCAGGAAAGGTTCAAAACATAGACAGTAAGAAGAGTCAGTTTTCTTGTACTTAAGTCGACATTGTGCCTTTTGTATTTAATTCGAATGCAATTTCTGTGTTTCGTCGTCAATAAGAAGGTCCAAGGGATACAGTACACCTGAAGTGTAGCATCGCAATCTAAAACCGGTCTCACAGGAAAGGTTCAAAACATAGACAGTAAGTAGAGCAAGTCTTCTTGTACTTGAGTCGGCATTGTGCCTTTTGTTTCGTAGTTCCGAAGCAATTTCTGTGTTTCATCGTCAATAAGAAGGTCAGAGGGATACAGTAAACCTGAAGTGAAGCATCGGAATCTATAACTAGTGTCAAAGGAATGGTTCAAAACATAGACATTAACAAGAGTCAGTTTTCTAGTTCTTAAGTCGGCATTGTGCCTTTTCTATTTAATTCCGATGCAATTTCTGTGTTTCGTCGTCAATAACAAGGTTCAAGGGATACTGTAAACCTGAAGTCAAGCATCGGAATCTAAAACTGGTCTCACAGGAAAGGTTCAAAACATAGACAGTAAGAAGAATCAGTTTTCTTGTACTTAAGTCGGCATTGTTCCTTTTGTAATTAATTCCGATTCAATTTCTGTGTTTCATCGTCAATAAGATGGTCAGAGGGATACAGTAAACCTGAAGTGAAGCATCGGAATCTAAAACTAGTGTCACAGGAATGGTTCAAAACATAGACAGTAAGAAGAGTCAGTCTTCTTGTACTTAAGTCAGCGTTGTGCCTTTTGTATTTATTTCCGATGCAATTTCTGTGTATCATCGTCAATAAGAAGGTCAGCTGGATACAGTAAACCTGATTTGAAGCATCGGAATCTATAACTAGTGCCACAGGAATGGTTCAAAACATAGATATTAAGAAGAGTCTGTTTTCTTATACTTAAGAAGGCATTATGCCTTTTCTATTTAATTCCGATGCAATTTCTGAGTTTCGTCGTCAATAAGAAGGTCCAAGGGATACAGTAAACCTGAAGTGAAGCATCGGAATCTGTAACTAGTGTCACAGTAATGGTTCAAAAGATAGAGAGTAAGAAGAGACAGTCTTTTGGTACTTAAGTCGGCATTGTGCCTTTTGTATTTAATTCCGATGCAATATCTGTCTTTCATCGTCAATAAGACGGTCAGAGGGATACAGTAAACCTGAAGTGAAGCATCGGAATCTATAACTAGTGTCACAGGAATGGTTCAAAGCATAGACAGTAAGAAGAGTCAGTTTTCTTGTACTTAAGTCGGCATTGTGCCTTTTCTATTTAATTCCGATACAATTTCTGTGTTTCATCGTCATTAAGAAGGTCAGAGGGATACAGCAAAACCTGAAGTGAAGCATCGGAATCTGTAACTAGTTTCACAGGAATGGTTCAAAACATAGACAGTAAGAAGAGTCAGTTTTGTTGTACTTAAGTCGGCATTGTGCATTTTCTTTTTAATTCCGATGCAATTTCTGTGTTTCGGCGTCAGTAAGAAGGTCCAAGGGATACAGTAAACCTGAAGTGAAGCATCGGAATCTAAAACCGGTCTCACAGGAAGGTTTCAAAGCATAGACAGTAAGAAGAGCCAGTCTACTTGTACTTGAGTTGGCATGTGCCCTTTGTATTTAATTCCGATGCAATTTCTGTGTTTCATCGTCTATAAGAAGGTCCAAGGGATACAGTGAACCTGAAGTGAAGCATCGGAATCTGTAACTAGTGTCACAGGAATGGTTCAAAACATAGACAGTAAGAAGAGTCAGTCTTCTTGTACTTAAGTCGGCATTGTGCCTTTTACTTGTATTCCGATGCAATTTCTGTGTTTCATCGTCATTAAGAAGGTCAGAGGGATACACTAAACCTGAAGTGAATCATCGGAATCTGTAACTAGTGTCACAGGAATGGTTCAAAACATAGACAGTAAGAAGAGTCAGTCTTCTTGTACTTAAGTCGGCATTGTGCCTTTTGTTTTTAATGCCGATGCATTATCGGTGTTTCATCGTCAATAAGATCAGAGGGATACACTAAACTTGAAGTGAAGCATCGGAATCTATAACTAGTGTCACAGGAATGGTTCAAAATGTTGTGTCGGTAGCTGGGCCGACACCGTGAAGTTGAGATGGCTGAAAAGGCTAGCTAGACTAACGCAGACGGGCGTGAAGTACTGGAACAGAATACGTAATTAATGTTAGGAAGAAAAGTACGGAGCAGGTTTAATACTTAACTTTACTCAATCCTTGTGGTACATCGATCTTGACGATGCACAGGAGACTTTAAGTACAATCACTGTATGGCTAATGTCGCCTTGCTAGTTCGTAGCCATTAACTTAGCTGATGGCTATTCTGTCTCTCGGCTAATGAGAGAGAAAGGCCTCGTACATCTGGTCGGTAGCTAGGTTCTCGTACAACTGGGGCGAGTGCTCTCTCGTATCACGAGACCTGCCTTGGTGGTGGCGCTAGGTCTGCGATTACACAGTGGCGACACGCGGGTCCGACATGTACTAAATGGACCGCAGCCGATTTAAGCTACCACCTAGCAAGTGTGGTGTCTGGCGGTGACACCACACAAAACATAGAGAGTAAGATGAGACAGTCTTTTGGAACTTAAGTCGGCATTGTTCCTTTTGTATTTAATTCCGATGCAATTTCTGTCTTTCATCGTCAATAAGAAGGTCCAAGGGATACGGTAAACCTGAAGTGAAGCATCGGAATCTATAACTAGTGTCACAGGAATGGTTCAAAACATAGACAGTAAGAAGAGTCAGTCTTCTTGTACTTAAGTCGGCATTGTGCCTTTTATTTGTATTCCGATGCAATTTCTGTGTTCATCGTTTTAAGAAGGTCAGAGGGATACAGTAAACCTGAAGTGAAGCATCGGTATCTATAACTAATGAAACAGGAATGGTTAAGAACATAGACAGTGAGAACAATCAGTTTTCTTGTACTTAAGTCGGCATTGAGCCTTTTCTATTGAATTCCGATGCAATTTCTGTGTTTCGTCGTCAATACGAAGGTCAGAGGGATACAGTAAACCTGAAGTGCAGCATCGCAATCTAAAACCGGTCTCACAGGAAAGGTTCAAAACATAGACAGTAAGTAGAGCAAGTCTTCTTGTACTTGAGTCGGCATTGTGCCTTTTGTTATTAATTCCGAAGCAATTTCTGTGTTTCATCGTCAATAAGAAGGTCAGAGGGATACAGTAAACCTCAAGTGAAGCATTGGAATCTATAACTAGTGTCAAAGGAATGGTTCAAAACATAGACATTAACAAGAGTCAGTTTTCTAGTTCTTAAGTGGGCATTGTGCCTTTTCTATTTAATTCCGAAGCAATTTCTGTGTTTCGTCGTCAATAACAAGGTTCAAGGGATACTGCAAACCTGAAGTCAAACATCGGAATCTAAAACTGGTCTCACAGGAAAGGTTCAAAACATAGACAGTAAGAAGAATCAGTTTTCTTGTACTTAAGTCGGCATTGTGCCTTTTGTAATTAATTCCGATTCAATTTCTGTGTTTCCTCGTCAATAAGATTGTCAGAGGGATACAGTAAACCTGAAGTGAAGCATCGGAATCTATAACTAGCGTCACAGGAATGGTTCAAAACATACACAGTAAGAAGAGTCAGTCTTCTAGTACTTGAGTTGGCTTTGTGCCTTTTGTATTTAATTCCGATGCAATTTCTGTGTTTCATCGTCAATACGAAGGTCAGAGGGATACAGTAAAACTGAAGTGAAGCATCGGAATCTATAACTAGTGTCACAGGAATGGTGTAAAACATAGACCGTAAGAAGAGTCAGTCTTCTAGTACTTGAGTCGGCATTGTGCCTTTTGTATTTAATTCCGATGCAATTTCTGTGTTTCATCGTCAATATGAAGGTCAGCTGGATACAGTAAACCTGAAGTGAAGCATCGGAATCTATAACTCGTGTCACGGGAATGGTTCAAACATAGACAGTAAGAAGAGCCAGTCTTCTTGTACTTGAGTCAGCATTGTGCCTTTTGTATTTATTTCCGATGAAATTTCTGTGTTTGATCGTCAATGAGAAGGTCAGAGGGATACAGTAAACCTGAAGTGAAGCATCTGAATCTATAACTCGTGTCACGGGAATGGTTCAAACATAGACAGTAAGAAGAGCCAGTCTTCTTGTACTTGAGTGGGCATTGTGCCTTTTGTATTTATTTCCGATGAAATTTCTGTGTTTGATCGTCAATGAGAAGGTCAGAGGGATACAGTAAACCTGAAGTGAAGCATCTGAATCTATACCTAGTGTCCCAGGAATGGTTCAAAACATAGACAGTAAGAAGAGTCAGACCTCTTGTACTTATGTCGGCAATGTGCCATTTGTATTTAATTAAGATGCAATTTCTGTGTTTCATAATCAATAAGGAGGTCAGAGGGATACAGTAAACCTGAAGTGAAGCATCGGAATCTAAAACTAGTGTCACAGGAATGTTTCAAAACATAGGCAGTAGGAAGAGTCATTCTTGTACTTAAGTCGGCATTGTGCCTTTTGTATTTAATTCCGATGCAATTTCTGTGTTTCATCGTCAATAAGAAGGTCAGAGGGAGACAGTAAACCTGAAGTGAAGTATCGGAATCTATAACTAGTGTCACAGGAATGGTTCAAAACATTGACAGTAAGAAGAGCCAATATTCTTGTACTTGAGTCGGCATTGTTCTTTTTGTATTTAATTCCGATGCAATTTCTGTGTTTCATCGTCAATAAGAAGGTCCAAGGGATACAGTGAACCTGAAGTGAAGCATCGGAATCTATAACAAGTGTCACAGGAAAGGTTCAAAACATAGAGAGTAAGAAGAGTCAGTTTTCTTGTACTTAAGTCGACATTGTGCCTTTTGTATTTAATTCCGATGCAATTTCTGTGTTTCATCGTCAATACGACAGACAGAGGGATACAGTAAACCTGAAGTGAAGCATCGGAATCTATAACTAGTGTCACAGGAATGGTTCAAAACATAGAGAATAAGAAGAGTCACTCTTTTTGTACTTAAGTCGGCATTGTGCCTTTTGTATTGAATTCCGATGCAATATCTGTGTTTCATCGTCAATAAGAAGGTCAGAGGGATAGAGTAAACCTGAAGTGAAACATCGGAATCTATAACTAGTGTCACAGGAATGGTTCAAAACATAGACAGTAAGAAGAGTCAGTCTTCTTGTACTTAAGTCGGCATTGTGCCTTTTATTTGTATTCCGATGCAATTTCTGTGTCCATCGTCATTAACAATGTCAGAGGGATACAGTAAACCTGAAGTGAAGCATCGGACTCTATAACTAGTGTCACAGGAATGGTTCAAAACATAGAGAATAAGAAGAGTCAGTCTTCTTGTACTTGAGTTGGCATTGTGCCTTTTGTATTTAATTCCGATGCAATTTCTTTGTTTCATCGTCAATAAGAAGGTCAGAGGGATACACTAAACCTGAAGTGATGCATCGGAACCTATAACTAGTGTCACAGGAAAGGTTCAAAACATAGACAGTAAGAAGGGCCAGTCTTCTTGTACTTGAGTCGGCATTGTGCCTTTTGTATTTAATTCCGATGCAATTTCTGTGTTTTATCGTCAATAAGACGATCAGAGGGATAGAGTCAACCTGAAGTGAAGCATCGGAATCTACAACTAGTGTCACAGGAATGGTTAAAAACATAGACAATAAGAAGAATCAGTTTTCTTGTACTTAAGTCGGCATTGTGCCTTTTGTATTTAATTCCGATGCAATTTCTGTGTTTCATCGTCAATAAGAAGGTCAGTGGGATACAGTAAACCTGAAGTGAAGCATCGGAATCTATAACTAGTGTTACAGGAAAGGTTCAAAACATAGACAGTAAGAAGAGTCAGTTTTCTTGTACTTAAGTCGGCATTGTGCCTTTTGTATTTAATTCCGATGCAATTTCTGTGTTTCATCGTCAATAAGAAGATCTGAGGGATACAGTAAACCTGAACTGAAGCATTGGAATCTATAACTAGTGTCACAGGAATGGTTCAAAAAATTGACAGAAGGAAGAGTCAGTGTTCTTGTACTTAAGTCGGCATTGTGCCTTTTGTATTTAATCCCGATGCAATTTCTGTGTTTCGTCGTCAATAAGAAGATCCAAGGGATACAGTAAACCTGAAGTGAAGCATCGCAATCTAAAACCGGTCTCACAGGAAAGGTTCAAAACATAGACAGTAAGTAGAGCAAGTCTTCTTGTACTTGAGTCGGCATTGTGCCTTTTGTATTTAATTCCGATGCAATTTCTGTGTTTCATCGTCAATAAGAACGTCAGAGGGATACAGTAAACCTGAAGTGAAGCATCGGAATCTGTAACTAGTGTCAAAGGAATGGTTCAAAACATAGACTGCAAGAAGAGTCAGATTTCTAGTTCTTAACTCGGCATTGTGCCTTTTCTATTTAATTCCGATGCAATTTCTGTGTTTCGTCGTCAATAAGAATGTCAGAGGGATACAGTAAACCTGAAGTGAAGCATCGGACTCTATAACTAGTGTCACAGGAATGTTTCAAAGCATAGTCAGTAAGAAGAGTCAGTCTTCTTGTCCTTAGGTCGGCATTGTGCCTTTTGTATTTAATTCCGATGCAATTTCTGTGACTCATCGTCAATAAGAAGGTCCAAGGGATACAGTAAACCTGGAGGGAAGCATCGGAATCTATACTAGTGTCACAGTAATGGTTCAAAACATAGACAGTAAGAAGAGTCAGTCTTCTTGTCCTTAAGTCGGCATTGTGCCTTTTGTATTTAATTCCGAACCAATTTCTGTGTTTCATCGTCAATAAGAAGGTCCAAGGGATACAGTAAACCTGGAGTGTAGCATCGGAATCTATAACTAGTGTCACAGGAATGGTTAAAAACATAGACAGTAAAAAGAGTCAGTCTTCGTGTACTTAAGTCGACATTTTGCCTTTTGTATTTAACTCCGATGCAATTTCTGTGTTTCATCGTCAATATGAAGGTCCAAAGGATACAGTAAACCTGAAGTGAAGCATCGGAATCTATAACTAGTGTCAAAGGAATGGTTGAAAACATAGTCAGTAAGAAGAGTCAGTCTTCTTGTTCTTAAGTCGGTAATGTGCCTTTTGTATTCAATTCCGATGCAATCTCTGTGTTTCATCGTTAATAAGAAGGTCAGAGGGATACAGTAAACCTGAAGTGAAGCGTCAGAATCTATAACTAGTGTCACAGGAATGGTTCAAAACATAGTCAGTAAGAAGAGTCAGTCTTTTTGAACTTAAGTCGGCATTGTGCCTTTTGTGTTTAATTCCGATGCAATTTCTATGCTTCATCGTCAATAAGAAGGTACACGGGATACAGTAAACCTGAAGTGAAGCATCGGAATCTATAAATAGTGTCACAGGAATGTTTCAAAACGTAGACAGTAAGAAGAGTCATTCTTGTACTTAAGTCGGCATTGTGCCTTTTGTATTTAATTCCGATGCAATTTCTGTGTTTCATCGTCAATAAGAAGGTCAGAGGGAGACAGTAAACCTGAAGTGAAGTATCGGAATCTATAACTAGTGTCACAGGAATGGTTCAAAACATTGACAGTAAGAAGAGCCAATATTCTTGTACTTGAGTCGGCATTGTTCTTTTTGTATTTAATTCCGATGCAATTTCTGTGTTTCATCGTCAATAAGAAGGTCCAAGGGATACAGTGAACCTGAAGTGAAGCATCGGAATCTATAACAAGTGTCACAGGAAAGGTTCAAAACATAGAGAGTAAGAAGAGTCAGTTTTCTTGTACTTAAGTCGACATTGTGCCTTTTGTATTTAATTCCGATGCAATTTCTGTGTTTCATCGTCAATACGACAGACAGAGGGATACAGTAAACCTGAAGTGAAGCATCGGAATCTATAACTAGTGTCACAGGAATGGTTCAAAACATAGAGAATAAGAAGAGTCACTCTTTTTGTACTTAAGTCGGCATTGTGCCTTTTGTATTGAATTCCGATGCAATATCTGTGTTTCATCGTCAATAAGAAGGTCAGAGGGATAGAGTAAACCTGAAGTGAAACATCGGAATCTATAACTAGTGTCACAGGAATGGTTCAAAACATAGACAGTAAGAAGAGTCAGTCTTCTTGTACTTAAGTCGGCATTGTGCCTTTTATTTGTATTCCGATGCAATTACTGTGTCCATCGTCATTAACAATGTCAGAGGGATACAGTAAACCTGAAGTGAAGCATCGGACTCTATAACTAGTGTCACAGGAATGGTTCAAAACATAGAGAATAAGAAGAGTCAGTCTTCTTGTACTTGAGTTGGCATTGTGCCTTTTGTATTTAATTCCGATGCAATTTCTTTGTTTCATCGTCAATAAGAAGGTCAGAGGGATACACTAAACCTGAAGTGATGCATCGGAACCTATAACTAGTGTCACAGGAAAGGTTCAAAACATAGACAGTAAGAAGGGCCAGTCTTCTTGTACTTGAGTCGGCATTGTGCCTTTTGTATTTAATTCCGATGCAATTTCTGTGTTTCATCGTCAATAAGACGATCAGAGGGATAGAGTCAACCTGAAGTGAAGCATCGGAATCTACAACTAGTGTCACAGGAATGGTTAAAAACATAGACAATAAGAAGAATCAGTTTTCTTGTACTTAAGTCGGCATTGTGCCTTTTGTATTTAATTCCGATGCAATTTCTGTGTTTCATCGTCAATAAGAAGGTCAGTGGGATACAGTAAACCTGAAGTGAAGCATCGGAATCTATAACTAGTGTTACAGGAAAGGTTCAAAACATAGACAGTAAGAAGAGTCAGTTTTCTTGTACTTAAGTCGGCATTGTGCCTTTTGTATTTAATTCCGATGCAATTTCTGTGTTTCATCGTCAATAAGAAGATCTGAGGGATACAGTAAACCTGAACTGAAGCATTGGAATCTATAACTAGTGTCACAGGAATGGTTCAAAAAATTGACAGAAGGAAGAGTCAGTGTTCTTGTACTTAAGTCGGCATTGTGCCTTTTGTATTTAATCCCGATGCAATTTCTGTGTTTCGTCGTCAATAAGAAGATCCAAGGGATACAGTAAACCTGAAGTGAAGCATCGCAATCTAAAACCGGTCTCACAGGAAAGGTTCAAAACATAGACAGTAAGTAGAGCAAGTCTTCTTGTACTTGAGTCGGCATTGTGCCTTTTGTATTTAATTCCGATGCAATTTCTGTGTTTCATCGTCAATAAGAACGTCAGAGGGATACAGTAAACCTGAAGTGAAGCATCGGAATCTGTAACTAGTGTCAAAGGAATGGTTCAAAACATAGACTGCAAGAAGAGTCAGTTTTCTAGTTCTTAACTCGGCATTGTGCCTTTTCTATTTAATTCCGATGCAATTTCTGTGTTTCGTCGTCAATAAGAATGTCAGAGGGATACAGTAAACCTGAAGTGAAGCATCGGACTCTATAACTAGTGTCACAGGAATGTTTCAAAGCATAGTCAGTAAGAAGAGTCAGTCTTCTTGTCCTTAGGTCGGCATTGTGCCTTTTGTATTTAATTCCGATGCAATTTCTGTGACTCATCGTCAATAAGAAGGTCCAAGGGATACCGTAAACCTGGAGGGAAGCATCGGAATCTATACTAGTGTCACAGTAATGGTTCAAAACATAGACAGTAAGAAGAGTCAGTCTTCTTGTCCTTAAGTCGGCATTGTGCCTTTTGTATTCAATTCCGATGCAATCTCTGATTTTCATCGTTAATAAGAAGGTCAGAGGGATACAGTAAACCTGAAGTGAAGCATCGGAATCTAAAACTAGTGTCACAGGAATGTTTCAAAACATAGGCAGTAGGAAGAGTCATTCTTGTACTTAAGTCGGCATTGTGCCTTTTGTATTTAATTCCGATGCAATTTCTGTGTTTCATCGTCAATAAGAAGGTCAGAGGGAGACAGTAAACCTGAAGTGAAGTATCGGAATCCATAACTAGTGTCACAGGAATGGTTCAAAACATTGACAGTAAGAAGAGCCAATATTCTTGTACTTGAGTCGGCATTGTTCTTTTTGTATTTAATTCCGATGCAATTTCTGTGTTTCATCGTCAATAAGAAGGTCCAAGGGATACAGTGAACCTGAAGTGAAGCATCGGAATCTATAACAAGTGTCACAGGAAAGGTTCAAAACATAGAGAGTAAGAAGAGTCAGTTTTCTTGTACTTAAGTCGACATTGTGCCTTTTGTATTTAATTCCGATGCAATTTCTGTGTTTCATCGTCAATACGACAGACAGAGGGATACAGTAAACCTGAAGTGAAGCATCGGAATCTATAACTAGTGTCACAGGAATGGTTCAAAACATAGAGAATAAGAAGAGTCACTCTTTTTGTACTTAAGTCGGCATTGTGCCTTTTGTATTGAATTCCGATGCAATATCTGTGTTTCATCGTCAATAAGAAGGTCAGAGGGATAGAGTAAAGCTGAAGTGAAACATCGGAATCTATAACTAGTGTCACAGGAATGGTTCAAAACATAGACAGTAAGAAGAGTCAGTCTTCTTGTACTTAAGTCGGCATTGTGCCTTTTATTTGTATTCCGATGCAATTTCTGTGTCCATCGTCATTAACAATGTCAGAGGGATACAGTAAACCTGAAGTGAAGCATCGGACTCTATAACTAGTGTCACAGGAATGGTTCAAAACATAGAGAATAAGAAGAGTCAGTCTTCTTGTACTTGAGTTGGCATTGTGCCTTTTGTATTTAATTCCGATGCAATTTCTTTGTTTCATCGTCAATAAGAAGGTCAGAGGGATACACTAAACCTGAAGTGATGCATCGGAACCTATAACTAGTGTCACAGGAAAGGTTCAAAACATAGACAGTAAGAAGGGCCAGTCTTCTTGTACTTGAGTCGGCATTGTGCCTTTTGTATTTAATTCCGATGCAATTTCTGTGTTTCATCGTCAATAAGACGATCAGAGGGATAGAGTCAACCTGAAGTGAAGCATCGGAATCTACAACTAGTGTCACAGGAATGGTTAAAAACATAGACAATAAGAAGAATCAGTTTTCTTGTACTTAAGTCGGCATTGTGCCTTTTGTATTTAATTCCGATGCAATTTCTGTGTTTCATCGTCAATAAGAAGGTCAGTGGGATACAGTAAACCTGAAGTGAAGCATCGGAATCTATAACTAGTGTTACAGGAAAGGTTCAAAACATAGACAGTAAGAAGAGTCAGTTTTCTTGTACTTAAGTCGGCATTGTGCCTTTTGTATTTAATTCCGATGCAATTTCTCTGTTTCATCGTCAATAAGAAGATCTGAGGGATACAGTAAACCTGAACTGAAGCATTGGAATCTATAACTAGTGTCACAGGAATGGTTCAAAAAATTGACAGAAGGAAGAGTCAGTGTTCTTGTACTTAAGTCGGCATTGTGCCTTTTGTATTTAATCCCGATGCAATTTCTGTGTTTCGTCGTCAATAAGAAGATCCAGGGGATACAGTAAACCTGAAGTGAAGCATCGCAATCTAAAACCGGTCTCACAGGAAAGGTTCAAAACATAGACAGTAAGTAGAGCAAGTCTTCTTGTACTTGAGTCGGCATTGTGCCTTTTGTATTTAATTCCGATGCAATTTCTGTGTTTCATCGTCAATAAGAACGTCAGAGGGATACAGTAAACCTGAAGTGAAGCATCGGAATCTGTAACTAGTGTCAAAGGAATGGTTCAAAACATAGACTGCAAGAAGAGTCAGTTTTCTAGTTCTTAACTCGGCATTGTGCCTTTTCTATTTAATTCCGATGCAATTTCTGTGTTTCGTCGTCAATAAGAATGTCAGAGGGATACAGTAAACCTGAAGTGAAGCATCGGACTCTATAACTAGTGTCACAGGAATGTTTCAAACATAGTCAGTAAGAAGAGTCAGTCTTCTTGTCCTTAGGTCGGCATTGTGCCTTTTGTATTTAATTCCGATGCAATTTCTGTGACTCATCGTCAATAAGAAGGTCCAAGGGATACAGTAAACCTGGAGGGAAGCATCGGAATCTATACTAGTGTCACAGTAATGGTTCAAAACGTAGACAGTAAGAAGAGTCAGTCTTCTTGTCCTTAAGTCGGCATTGTGCCTTTTGTATTTAATTCCGATCCAATTTCTGTGTTTCATCGTCAATAAGAAGGTCCAAGGGATACAGTAAACCTGGAGTATAGCATCGGAATCTATAACTAGTGTCACAGGAATGGTTAAAAACATAGACAGTAAAAAGAGTCAGTCTTCGTGTACTTAAGTCGACATTTTGCCTTTTGTATTTAACTCCGATGCAATTTCTGTGTTTCATCGTCAATATGAAGGTCCAAAGGATACAGTAAACCTGAAGTGAAGCATCGGAATCTATAACTAGTGTCACAGGAATGGTTGAAAACATAGTCAGTAAGAGGAGTCAGTCTTCTTGTACTTAAGTCGGTAATGTGCCTTTTGTATTCAATTCCGATGCAATCTCTGTGTTTCATCGTTAATAAGAAGGTCAGAGGGATACAGTAAACCTGAAGTGAAGCGTCAGAATCTATAACTAGTGTCACAGGAATGGTTCAAAACATAGTCAGTAAGAAGAGTCAGTCTTTTTGAACTTAAGTCGGCATTGTGCCTTTTGTGTTTAATTCCGATGCAATTTCTATGCTTCATCGTCAATAAGAAGGTACACGGGATACAGTAAACCTGAAGAGAAGCATCGGAATCTATAAATAGTGTCACAGGAATGTTTCAAAACGTAGACAGTAAGAAGAGTCAGTCTTCTTGTACTTAAGTCGGCATTGTGCCTTTTGTATTTATTTCCGATGCAATTTCTGTGTTTCATCGTTAACAAGAATGTCAGAGGGATACAGTAAACCTGAAGTGAAGCATCGGAATCTATAGCTACTGTCACAGGAATGCTTCAAACATAGTCAGTAAGAAGAGTCAGTCTTCTTGTTCTTAAGTCGGCATTGTGCATTTTGTATTTTATTCCGATGCAATTTCTGTGTTTCATTTTCAATAAGAAGGTCCAAGGGATACAGTAAACCTGGAGCGAAGCATCGGAATCTGTAACTAGTATCACAGGAATGGTTCAAAGCATAGACAGTAAGAAGAGTCAGTCTTCTTGAACTTAAGTCAGCATTGTGCCTTTTGTATTTAATTCCGATGCATTTTCTGTGTTACAACGTCAATAAGAAGGTCCAAGGGATACAGTAAACCTGGAGTGTAGCATCGGAATCTATAACTAGTGTCACAGGAATGGTTCAAAGCATAGACAGTAAGGAGAGTCAGTCTTCTTGTACTTAAGTCGGCATTGTGCCTTTTGTATTTAATTCCGATGCAATCTCTGCGTTTCATCGTCAATAAGAAGGTCCAAGGGATACAGTAAACCAGAAGTGAAGCATCGGAATCTATAACTAGTGTCACAGGAATGGTTCAAAACATAGTCAGTAGGAAGAGTCGGTCTTCATGTACGTAAGTCGGCATTGTGCATTTTGTATTTAATTCCGATGTAATTTCTGTGTTTCATCGTCAATAAGAAGGTCCAAGGGATACAGTAAACGTGAAGTTAAGCATCGGAATCTATAACGAGTGTCACAGGAATGGTTCAAAACATTGACAGTAGGAAGAGTCAGCCTTCTTGTACTTAAGTCGGCATTGTGCTTTTTGTATTTAATTCCGATGCAATTTCTGTGTCTCATCGTCAATAAGAAGGTCCAAGGGATACAGTAAACCTGGAGTGTAGCATCGGAATGTATAACTCGTGTCACAGGAATGGTTCAAATCAAAGACAGAAAGAAGAGTCAGTCTTCGTGTACTTAAGTCGGCATTTTGCCTTTTGTGTTTAATTCCGATGCAATTTCTGTGTTTCATCGTCAATAAGAAGGTCCAAGGGGTACAGCAAACCTGGAGTGAAGCATCGGAATCTATATCTAGTGTCACAGGAATGGTTCAAAACATAGACAGTAAGAAGAGTCAGTCTTCTTGTACTTATGTCGGCATTGTGCCTTTTGTATTTAATTCCGATGCAATTTCTGTGTTTCATCGTCAATAAGAAGGTCCAAGGGATACAGTAAACCTGAAGTGAAGCATCGGAATCTATAACTAGTGTCACAGGAATGTTTCAAATCATAGTCAGTAGGAAGAGTCGGTCTTCATGTACTTAAGTCGGCGTTGTGCCTTTTGTATTTAATTCCGATGCAATTTCTGTGTTTCATCGTCAATGAGAAGGTCCAAGGGATACAGTAAACCTCAAGTGAAGCTCCGGAATCTATAACTAGTGTCACAGGAATGGTTCAAAACATAGACAGTTTGAAAAGTCAGTCGTCTTGTACTTAAGTCGGCATTGTGCCTTTTCTATTTAATTGCGATGCAATTTCTGTGTTTCATCGTCAATAAGAAGATCTGAGGGATACAGTAAACCTGAACTGAAGCATTGGAATCTATAACTAGTGTCACAGGAATGGTTCAAAAAATTGACAGAAGGAAGAGTCAGTCTTCTTGTACTTAAGTCGGCATTGTGCCTTTTGTATTTAATCCCGATGCAATTTCTGTGTTTCGTCGTCAATAAGAAGATCCAAGGGATACAGTAAACCTGAAGTGAAGCATCGCAATCTAAAACCGGTCTCACAGGAAAGGTTCAAAACATAGACAGTAAGTAGAGCAAGTCTTCTTGTACTTGAGTCGGCATTGTGCCTTTTGTATCTAATTCCGATGCAATTTCTGTGTTTCATCGTCAATAAGAACGTCAGAGGGATACAGTAAACATGAAGTGAAGCATCGCAATCTGTAACTAGTGTCAAAGGAACGGTTCAAATCATAGACAGTAAGAAGAGTCAGTTTTCTAGTTCTTAACTCGGCATTGTGCCTTTTCTAATTAATTAAGATGCAATTTCTGTGTTTCGTCGTCAATAAGAATGTCAGAGGGATACAGTAAACCTGAAGTGAAGCATCGGACTCTATAACTAGTGTCACAGGAATGTTTCAAAGCATAGTCAGTAAGAAGAGTCAGTCTTCTTGTCCTTAGGTCGGCATTGTGCCTTTTGTATTTAATTCCGATGCAATTTCTGTGTTTCATCGTCAATAAGAAGGTCCAAGGGATACAGTAAACCTGGAGTGTAGCATCGGAATCCATAACTAGTGTCACAGGAATGGTTAAAAACATAGACAGTAAAAAGAGTTAGTCTATGTGTACTTAAGTCGACATTTTGCCTTTTGTATTTAATTCCGATGCAATTTCTGTGTTTCATCGTCAATATGAAGGTCCAAGGGATACAGTAAACCTGGAGTGTAGCATCGGAATCCATAACTAGTGTCACAGGAATGGTTAAAAACATAGACAGTAAAAAGAGTCAGTCTTTTTGAACTTAAGTCGGCATTGTGCCTTTTGTGTTTAATTCCGATGCAATTTCTATGCTTCATCGTCAATAAGAAGGTACAAGGGATACAATAAACCTGAAGTGAAGCATCGGAATATATAAATAGTGTCACAGGAATGGTTCAAAACGTAGACAGTAAGAAGAGTCAGTCTTCTTGTACTTAAGTCGGCTTTGAGCCTTTTGTATTTAATTCCGATGCAATTTCTGTGTTTCATCGTCAACAAGAATGTCAGAGGGATACAGTAAACCTGAAGTGAAGTATCGGAATCCATAGCTAGTGTCACAGGAATGCTTCAAACATAGTCAGTAAGAAGAGTCAGTCTTCTTGTTCTTAAGTCGGCATTGTGCATTTTGTATTTTATTCCGAAGCAATTTCTGTGTTTCATTTTAAATAAGAAGGTCCAAGGGATACAGTAAACCTGGAGCGAAGCATCGGAATCTATAACTAGTATCACAGGAATGGTTCAAAGCATAGACAGTAAGAAGAGTCAGTCTTCTTGAACTTAAGTCGGCATTGTGCCTTTTGTATTTAATTCCGATGCATTTTCTGTGTTTCATCGTCAATAAGAAGGTCCAAGGGATACAGTAAACCTGGAGTGTAGCATCGGAATCTATAACTAGTGTCACAGGAATGGTTCAAAGCATAGACAGTAAGGAGAGTCAGTCTTCTTGTACTTAAGTCGGCATTGTGCCTTTTGTATTTAATTCCGATGCAATTTCTGTGTTTCGTCGTCAACAAGAAGGTCCAAGGGATACAGTAAACCTGAAGTGAAGCATCGGAATCTATAACTAGTGTCACAGGAATGGTTCAAAACATAGTCAGTAGGAAGAGTCGGTCTTCATGTACGTAAGTCGGCATTGTGCCTTTTGTATTTAATTCCGATGTAATTTCTGTGTTTCATCCTCAATAAGAAGGTCCAAGGGATACAGTAAACGTGAAGTTAAGCATCGGAATCTATAACGAGTGTCACAGGAATGGTTCAAAGGATTGACAGTAGGAAGAGTCAGGTTTCTTGTACTTAAGTCGGCATTGTGCCTTTTGTATTTAATTCCGATGCAATTTCTGTGTCTCATCGTCAATAAGAAGGTCCAAGGGATACAGTAAACCTGGAGTGTAGCATCGGAATGTATAACTCGTGTCACAGGAATGGTTCAAATCAAAGTCAGAAAGAAGAGTCAGTCTTCGTGTACTTAAGTCTGCATTTTGCCTTTTGTATTTAATTCCGATGCAATTTCTGTGTTTCATCGTCAATAAGAAGGTCCAAGGGGTACGGTAAACCTGGAGTGAAGCATCGGAATCTATATCTAGTGTCACAGGAATCGTTCAAAACATAGACAGTAAGAAGAGTCAGTCTTCTTGTACTTATGTCGGCATTGTGCCTTTTGTATTTAATTCCGATGCAATTTCTGCGTTTCATCGTCAATAAGAAGGTCCAAGGGATACAGTAAACCTGAAGTGCAGCATCGGAATCTATAACTAGTGTCACAGGAATGTTTCAAATCATAGTCAGTAGGAAGAGTCGGTCTTCATGTACTTAAGTCGGCGTTGTGCCTTTTGTATTTAATTCCGATGCAATTTCTGTGTTTCATCGTCAATGAGAAGGTGCAAGGGATACAGTAAACCTGAAGTGAAGCATCGGAATCTATAACTAGTGTCACAGGAATGGTTCAAAACATAGACAGTTTGAAAAGTCAGTCGTCTTGTACTTAAGTCGGCATTGTGCCTTTTCTATTTAATTGCGATGCAATTTCTGTGTTTCATCGTCAATAAGAAGGTTAGAGGGATACAGTAAACCTGAAGTGAAGCATCCGAATCTATAACTAGTGTCACAGGAAAGGTTCAAAACATAGTCAGTAAGAAGGGTCAGTCTTCTTGTATTTAAGTCGGCATTGTGCCTTTTGTATTCAATTCCGATGCAATCTCTGTGTTTCATCGTCAATAAGCAGGTCAGAGGGATACAGTAAACCTGAAGTGAAGCATCGGAATCTATAACTAGTGTCACAGGAAAGGTTCAAAACATAGTCAGTAAGAAGAGTCAGTCTTCTTGTACTTAAGTCGGTATTGTGCCTTTTGTATTTAATTCCGATGCAATTTCTGTGTTTCATCGTCAATAAGAAGATCTGAGGGATACAGTAAACCTGAACTGAAGCATAGGAATCTATAACTAGTGTCACAGGAATGGTTCAAAAAATTGACAGAAGTAAGAGTCAGTCTTCTTGTACTTAAGTCGGCATTGTGCCTTTTGTATTTAATCCCGATGCAATTTCTGTGTTTCGTCGTCAATAAGAAGATCCAAGGGATACAGTAAACCTGAAGTGAAGCATCGCAATCTAAAACCGGTCTCACAGGAAAGGTTCAAAACATAGACAGTAAGTAGAGCAAGTCTTCTTGTACTTGAGTCGGCATTGTGCCTTTTGTATTTAATTCCGATGCAATTTCTGTGTTTCATCGTCAATAAGAACGTCAGAGGGATACAGTAAACCTGAAGTGAAGCATCGGAATCTATAACTAGTGTCAAAGGAATGGTTCAAAACATAGACAGTAAGAAGAGTCAGTTTTCTAGTTCTTAACTCGGCATTGTGCCTTTTCTATTTAATTCCGATGCAATTTCTGTGTTTCGTCGTCAATAAGAATGTCAGAGGGATACAGTAAACCTGAAGTGAAGCATCGGAATCTATAGCTAGTGTCACAGGAATGCTTCAAACATAGTCAGTAAGAAGAGTCAGTCTTCTTGTTCTTAAGTCGGCATTGTGCATTTTGTATTTTATTCCGATGCAATTTCTGTGTTTCATTTTCAATAAGAAGGTCCAAGGGATACAGTAAACCTGGAGCCAAGCATCGGAATCTGTAACTAGTATCACAGGAATGGTTCAAAGCATAGACAGTAAGAAGAGTCAGTCTTCTTGAACTTAAGTCAGCATTGTGCCTTTTGTATTTAATTCCGATGCATTTTCTGTGTTTCATCGTCAATAAGAAGGTCCAAGGGATACAGTAAACCTGAAGTGAAGCATCGGAATCTATAACTAGTGTCACAGGAATGGTTCAAAACATAGACAGTTTGAAAAGTCAGTCGTCTTGTACTTAAGTCGGCATTGTGCCTTTTCTATATAATTGCGATGCAATTTCTGTGTTTCATCGTCAATAAGAAGGTTAGAGGGATACAGTAAACCTGAAGTGAAGCATCCGAATCTATAACTAGTGTCACAGGAAAGGTTCAAAACATAGTCAGTAAGAAGAGTCAGTCTTCTTGTATTTAAGTCGGCATTGTGCCTTTTGTATTCAATTCCGATGCAATCTCTGTGTTTCATCGTCAATAAGCAGGTCAGAGGGATACAGTAAACCTGAAGTGAAGCATCGGAATCTATAACTAGTGTCACAGGAAAGGTTCAAAACATAGTCAGTAAGAAGAGTCAGTCTTCTTGTACTTAAGTCGGTATTGTGCCTTTTGTATTTAATTCCGATGCAATTTCTGTGTTTCATCGTCAATAAGAAGATCTGAGGGATACAGTAAACCTGAACTGAAGCAATGGAATCTATAACTAGTGTCACAGGAATGGTTCAAAAAATTGACAGAAGGAAGAGTCAGTCTTCTTGTACTTAAGTCGGCATTGTGCCTTTTGTATTTAATCCCGATGCAATTTCTGTGTTTCGTCGTCAATAAGAAGATCCAAGGGATACAGTAAACCTGAAGTGAAGCATCGCAATCTAAAACCGGTCTCACAGGAAAGGTTCAAAACATAGACAGTAAGTAGAGCAAGTCTTCTTGTACTTGAGTCGGCATTGTGCCTTTTGTATTTAATTCCGATGCAATTTCTGTGTTTCATCGTCAATAAGAACGTCAGAGGGATACAGTAAACCTGAAGTGAAGCATCGGAATCTATAACTAGTGTCAAAGGAATGGTTCAAAGCATAGACAGTAAGAAGAGTCAGTTTTCTAGTTCTTAACTCGGCATTGTGCCTTTTCTATTTAATTCCGATACAATTTCTGTGTTTCGTCGTCAATAAGAATGTCAGAGGGATACAGTAAACCTGAAGTGAAGCATCGGACTCTATAACTAGTGTCACAGGAATGTTTCAAAGCATAGTCAGTAAGAAGAGTCAGTCTTCTTGTCCTTAGGTCGGCATTGTGCCTTTTGTATTTAATTCCGATGCAATTTCTGTGACTCATCGTCAATAAGAAGGTCCAAGGGATACAGTAAACCTGGAGGGAAGCATCGGAATCTATACTAGTGTCACAGTAATGGTTCAAAACATAGACAGTAAGAAGAGTCAGTCTTCTTGTCCTTAAGTCGGCATTGTGCCTTTTGTATTTAATTCCGATCCAATTTCTGTGTTTCATCGTCAATAAGAAGGTCCAAGGGATACAGTAAACCTGGAGTGTAGCATCGGAATCTATAACTAGTGTCACAGGAATGGTTAAAAGCATAGACAGTAAAAAGAGTCAGTCTTCGTGTACTTAAGTCGACATTTTGCCTTTTGTATTTAACTCCGATGCAATTTCTGTGTTTCATCGTCAATATGAAGGTCCAAAGGATACAGTAACCTGAAGTGAAGCATCGGAATCTTTAACTAGTGTCACAGGAATGGTTGAAAACATAGTCAGTAAGAAGAGTCAGTCTTCTTGTACTTATGTCGGTAATGTGCCTTTTGTATTCAATTCCGATGCAATCTCTGTGTTTCATCGTTAATAAGAAGGTCAGAGGGATACAGTAAACCTGAAGTGAAGCGTCAGAATCTATAACAAGTGTCACAGGAATGGTTCAAAACATAGTCAGTAAGAAGAGTCAGTCTTTTTGAACTTAAGTCGGCATTGTGCCTTTTGTGTTTAATTCCGATGCAATTTCTATGCTTCATCGTCAATAAGAAGGTACACGGGATACAGTAAACCTGAAGTGAAGCATCGGAATTTATAAATAGTGTCACAGGAATGTTTCAAAACGTAGACAGTAAGAAGAGTCAGTCTTCTTGTACTTAAGTCGGCATTGTGCCTTTTGTATTTATTTCCGATGCAATTTCTGTGTTTCATCGTCAACAAGAATGTCAGAGGGATACAGTAAACCTGAAGTGAAGCATCGGAATCTATAGCTAGTGTCACAGGAATGCTTCAAACATAGTCAGTAAGAAGAGTCAGTCTTCTTGTTCTTAAGTCGGCATTGTGCATTTTGTATTTTATTCCGATGCAATTTCTGTGTTTCATTTTCAATAAGAAGGTCCAAGGGATACAGTAAACCTGGAGCGAAGCATCGGAATCTGTAACTAGTATCACAGGAATGGTTCAAAGCATAGACAGTAAGAAGAGTCAGTCTTCTTGAACTTAAGTCAGCATTGTGCCTTTTGTATTTAATTCCGATGCATTTTCTGTGTTTCATCGTCAATAAGAAGGTCCAAGGGATACAGTAAACCTGGCGTGTAGCATCGGAATCAATAACTAGTGTCACAGGAATGGTTCAAAGCATAGACAGTAAGGAGAGTCAGTCTTCTTGTACTTAAGTCGGCATTGTGCCTTTTGTATTTAATTCCGATGCAATTTCTGCGTTTCATCGTCAATAAGAAGGTCCAAGGGATACAGTAAACCTGAAGTGAAGCATCGGAATCTATAACTAGTGTCACAGGAATGGTTCAAAACATAGTCAGTAGGAAGAGACGGTCTTCATGTACGTAAGTCGGCATTGTGCATTTTGTATTTAATTCCGATGTAATTTCTGTGTTTCATCGTCAATAAGAAGGTCCAAGGGATACAGTAAACGTGAAGTTAAGCATCGGAATCTATAACGAGTGTCACAGGAATGGTTCAAAACATTGACAGTAGGAAGAGTCAGCCTTCTTGTACTTAAGTCGGCATTGTGCTTTTTGTATTTAATTCCGATGCAATTTCTGTGTCTCATCGTCAATAAGAAGGTCCAAGGGATACAGTAAACCTGGAGTGTAGCATCGGAATGTATAACTCGTGTCACAGGAATGGTTCAAATCAAAGACAGAAAGAAGAGTCAGTCTTCGTGTACTTAAGTCGGCATTTTGCCTTTTGTATTTAATTCCGATGCAATTTCTGTGTTTCATCGTCAATAAGAAGGTCCAAGGGGTACAGTAAACCTGGAGTGAAGCATCGGAATCTGTATCTAGTGTCACAGGAATGGTTCAAAACATAGACAGTAAGAAGAGTCAGTCTTCTTGTACTTATGTCGGCATTGTGCCTTTTGTATTTAATTCCGATGCAATTTCTGTGTTTCATCGTCAATAAGAAGGTCCAAGGGATACAGTAAACCTGAAGTGAAGCATCGGAATCTATAACTAGTGTCACAGGAATGTTTCAAATCATAGTCAGTAGGAAGAGTCGGTCTTCATGTACTTAAGTCGGCGTTGTGCCTTTTGTATTTAATTCCGATGCAATTTCTGTGTTTCATCGTCAATGAGAAGGTCCAAGGGATACAGTAAACCTCAAGTGAAGCTCCGGAATCTATAACTAGTGTCACAGGAATGGTTCAAAACATAGACAGTTTGAAAAGTCAGTCGTCTTGTACTTAAGTCGGCATTGTGCCTTTTCTATTTAATTGCGATGCAATTTCTGTGTTTCATCGTCAATAAGAAGGTTAGAGGGATACAGTAAACCTGAAGTGAAGCATCCGAATCTATAACTAGTGTCTAAGGAAAGGTTCAAAACATAGTCAGTAAGAAGAGTCAGTCTTCTTGTATTTAAGTCGGCATTGTGCCTTTTGTATTCAATTCCGATGCAATCTCTGTGTTTCATCGTCAATAAGCAGGTCAGAGGGATACAGTAAACCTGAAGTGAAGCATCGGAATCTATAACTAGTGTCACAGGAAAGGTTCAAAACATAGTCAGTAAGAAGAGTCAGTCTTCTTGGACTTAAGTCGGTATTGTGCCTTTTGTATTTAATTCCGATGCAATTTCTGTGTTTCATCGTCAATAAGAAGATCTGAGGGATACAGTAAACCTGAACTGAAGCATTGGAATCTATAACTAGTGTCACAGGAATGGTTCAAAAAATTGACAGAAGGAAGAGTCAGTCTTCTTGTACTTAAGTCGGCATTGTGCCTTTTGTATTTAATCCCGATGCAATTTCTGTGTTTCGTCGTCAATAAGAAGATCCAAGGGATACAGTAAACCTGAAGTGAAGCATCGCAATCTAAAACCGGTCTCACAGGAAAGGTTCAAAACATAGACAGTAAGTAGAGCAAGTCTTCTTGTACTTGAGTCGGCATTGTGCCTTTTGTATTTAATTCCGATGCAATTTCTGTGTTTCATCGTCAATAAGAACGTGAGAGGGATACAGTAAACCTGAAGTGAAGCATCGCAATCTGTAACTAGTGTCAAAGGAATGGTTCAAATCATAGACAGTAAGAAGAGTCAGTTTTCTAGTTCTTAACTCGGCATTGTGCCTTTTCTAATTAATTCCGATGCAATTTCTGTGTTTCGTCGTCAATAAGAATGTCAGAGGGATACAGTAAACCTGAAGTGAAGCATCGGACTCTATAACTAGTGTCACAGGAATGTTTCAAAGCATAGTCAGTAAGAAGAGTCAGTCTTCTTGTCCTTAGGTCGGCATTGTGCCTTTTGTATTTAATTCCGATGCAATTTCTGTGACTCATCGTCAATAAGAAGGTCCAAGGGATACAGTAAACCTGGAGGGAAGCATCGGAATCTATACTAGTGTCACAGTAATGGTTCAAAACGTAGACAGTTTGAAAAGTCAGTCGTCTTGTACTTAAGTCGGCATTGTGCCTTTTCTATTTAATTGCGATGCAATTTCTGTGTTTCATCGTCAATAAGAAGATCTGAGGGATACAGTAAACCTGAACTGAAGCATTGGAATCTATAACTAGTGTCACAGGAATGGTTCAAAAAATTGACAGAAGGAAGAGTCAGTCTTCTTGTACTTAAGTCGGCATTGTGCCTTTTGTATTTAATCCCGATGCAATTTCTGTGTTTCGTCGTCAATAAGAAGATCCAAGGGATACAGTAAACCTGAAGTGAAGCATCGCAATCTAAAACCGGTCTCACAGGAAAGGTTCAAAACATAGACAGTAAGTAGAGCAAGTCTTCTTGTACTTGAGTCGGCATTGTGCCTTTTGTATTTAATTCCGATGCAATTTCTGTGTTTCATCGTCAATAAGAACGTGAGAGGGATACAGTAAACCTGAAGTGAAGCATCGCAATCTGTAACTAGTGTCAAAGGAATGGATCAAATCATAGACAGTAAGAAGAGTCAGTTTTCTAGTTCTTAACTCGGCATTGTGCCTTTTCTAATTAATTCCGATGCAATTTCTGTGTTTCGTCGTCAATAAGAATGTCAGAGGGATACAGTAAACCTGAAGTGAAGCATCGGACTCTATAACTAGTGTCACAGGAATGTTTCAAAGCATAGTCAGTAAGAAGAGTCAGTCTTCTTGTCCTTAGGTCGGCATTGTGCCTTTTGTATTTAATTCCGATGCAATTTCTGTGTCTCATCGTCAATAAGAAGGTCTAAGGGATACAGTAAACGTGGAGGGAAGCATCGGAATCTATACTAGTGTCACAGTAATGGTTCAAAACATAGACAGTAAGAAGAGTCAGTCTTCTTGTCCTTAAGTCGGCATTGTGCCTTTTGTATTTAATTCCGATCCAATTTCTGTGTTTCATCGTCAATAAGAAGGTCCAAGGGATACAGTAAACCTGGAGTGTAGCATCGGAATCTATAACTAGTGTCACAGGAATGGTTAAAAACATAGACAGTAAGGAGAGTCAGTCTTCTTGTACTTAAGTCGGCATTGTGCCTTTTGTATTTAATTCCGATGCAATTTCTGCGTTTCATCGTCAATAAGAAGGTCCAAGGGATACAGTAAACCTGAAGTGAAGCATCGGAATCTATAACTAGTGTCACAGGAATGGTTCTAAACATAGTCAGTAGGAAGAGTCGGTCTTCATGTACGTAAGTCGGCATTGTGCATTTTGTATTTAATTCCGATGTAATTTCTGTGTTTCATCGTCAATAAGAAGGTCCAAGGGATACAGTAAACGTGAAGTTAAGCATCGGAATCTATAACGAGTGTCACAGGAATGGTTCAAAACATTGACAGTAGGAAGAGTCAGCCTTCTTGTACTTAAGTCGGCATTGTGCTTTTTGTATTTAATTCCGATGCAATTTCTGTGTCTCATCGTCAATAAGAAGGTCCAAGGGATACAGTAAACTTGGAGTGTAGCATCGGAATGTATAACTCGTGTCACAGGAATGGTTCAAATCAAAGACAGAAAGAAGAGTCAGTCTTCGTGTACTTAAGTCGGCATTTTGCCTTTTGTATTTAATTCCGATGCAATTTCTGTGTTTCATCGTCAATAAGAAGGTCCAAGGGGTACAGTAAACCTGGAGTGAAGCATCGGAATCTATATCTAGTGTCACAGGAATGGTTCAAAACATAGACAGTAAGAAGAGTCAGTCTTCTTGTACTTATGTCGGCATTGTGCCTTTTGTATTTAATTCCGATGCAATTTCTGTGTTTCATCGTCAATAAGAAGGTCCAAGGGATACAGTAAACCTGAAGTGAAGCATCGGAATCTATAACTAGTGTCACAGGAATGTTTCAAATCATAGTCAGTAGGAAGAGTCGGTCTTCATGTACTTAAGTCGGCGTTGTGCCTTTTGTATTTAATTCCGATGCAATTTCTGTGTTTCATCGTCAATGAGAAGGTCCAAGGGATACAGTAAACCTCAAGTGAAGCTCCGGAATCTATAACTAGTGTCACAGGAATGGTTCAAAACATAGACAGTAAGAAGAGTCAGTCTTCTTGTCCTTAAGTCGGCATTGTGCCTTTTGTATTTAATTCCGATCCAATTTCTGTGTTTCATCGTCAATAAGAAGGTCCAAGGGATACAGTAAACCTGGAGTGTAGCATCGGAATCTATAACTAGTGTCACAGGAATGGTTAAAAACATAGACAGTAAAAAGAGTCAGTCTTCGTGTACATAAGTCGACATTTTGCCTTTTGTATTTAATTCCGATGCAATTTCTGTGTTTCATCGTCAATATGAAGGTCCAAAGGATACAGTAAACCTGAAGTGAAGCATCGGAATCTATAACTAGTGTCACAGGAATGGTTGAAAACATAGTCAGTAAGAAGAGTCAGTCTTCTTGTACTTAAGTCGGTAATGTGACTTTTGTATTCAATTCCGATGCAATCTCTGTGTTTCATCGTTAATAAGAAGGTCCAAGGGATACAGTAAACCTGAAGTGAAGCGTCAGAATCTATAACTAGTGTCACAGGAATGGTTCAAAACATAGTCAGTAAGAAGAGTCAGTCTTTTTGAACTTAAGTCGGCATTGTGCCTTTTGTGTTTAATTCCGATGCAATTTCTATGCTTCATCGTTAATAAGAAGGTACAAGGGATACAGTAAACCTGAAGTGAAGCATCGGAATCTATAAATAGTGTCACAGGAATGGTTCGAAACGTAGACAGTAAGAAGAGTCAGTCTTCTTGTACTTAAGTCGGCATTGAGCCTTTTGTATTTAATTCCGATGCAATTTCTGTGTTTCATCGTCAACAAGAATGTCAGAGGGATACAGTAAACCTGAAGTGAAGCATCGGAATCCATAGCTAGTGTCACAGGAATGCTTCAAACATAGTCAGTAAGAAGAGGCAGTCTTCTTGTTCTTAAGTCGGCATTGTGCATTTTGTATTTTATTCCGAAGCAATTTCTGTGTTTCATTTTAAATAAGAAGGTCCAAGGGATACAGTAAACCTGGAGCGAAGCATCGGAATCTATAACTAGTATCACAGGAATGGTTCAAAGCATAGACAGTAAGAAGAGTCAGTCTTCTTGAACTTAAGTCGGCATTGTGCCTTTTGTATTTAATTCCGATGCATTTTCTGTGTTTCATCGTCAATAAGAAGGTCCAAGGGATACTGTAAACCTGGAGTGTAGCATCGGAATCTATAACTAGTGTCACAGGAATGGTTCAAAGCATAGACAGTAAGGAGAGTCAGTCTTCTTGTACTTAAGTCGGCATTGTGCCTTTTGTATTTAATTCCGATGCAATTTCTGTGTTTCGTCGTCAACAAGAAGGTCCAAGGGATACAGTAAACCTGAAGTGAAGCATCGGAATCTATAACTAGTGTCACAGGAATGGTTCAAAACATAGTCAGTAGGAAGAGTCGGTCTTCATGTACGTAAGTCGGCATTGTGCCTTTTGTATTTAATTCCGATGTAATTTCTGTGTTTCATCGTCAAAAAGAAGTTCCAAGGGATACAGTAAACGTGAAGTTAAGCATCGGAATCTATAACGAGTGTCACAGGAATGGTTCAAAGCATTGACAGTAGGAAGAGTCAGGTTTCTTGTACTTAAGTCGGCATTGTGCCTTTTGTATTTAATTCCGATGCCATTTCTGTGTCTCATCGTCAATAAGAAGGTCCAAGGGATACAGTAAACCTGGAGTGTAGCATCGGAATGTATAACTCGTGTCACAGGAATGGTTCAAATCAAAGAAAGAAAGAAGAGTCAGTCTTCGTGTACTTAAGTCGGCATTTTGCCTTTTTTATTTATTTCCGATGCAATTTCTGTGTTTCATCGTCAATAAGAAGGTCCAAGGGGTACAGTAAACCTGGAGTGAAGCATCGGAATCTATATCTAGCGTCACAGGAATGGTTCAAAACATAGACAGTAAGAAGAGTCAGTCTTCTTGTACTTATGTCGGCATTGTGCCTTTTGTATTTAATTCCGATGCAATTTCTGCGTTTCATCGTCAATAAGAAGGTCCAAGGGATACAGTAAACCTGAAGTGCAGCATCGGAATCTATAACTAGTGTCACAGGAATGTTTCAAATCATAGTCAGTAGGAAGAGTCGGTCTTCATGTACTTAAGTCGGCGTTGTGCCTTTTGTATTTAATTCCGTTGCAATTTCTGTGTTTCATCGTCAATGAGAAGGTCCAAGGGATACAGTAAACCTGAAGTGAAGCATCGGAATCTATAACTAGTGTCACAGGAATGGTTCAAAACATAGACAGTTTGAAAAGTCAGTCGTCTTGTACTTAAGTCGGCATTGTGCCTTTTCTATTTAATTCCGATGCAATTTCTGTGTTTCATCGTCAATAAGAAGGTCAGAGGGATACAGTAAACCTGAAGTGAAGCATCCGAATCTATAACTAGTGTCACAGGAAAGGTTCAAAACATAGTCAGTAAGAAGAGTCAGTCTTCTTGTATTTAAGTCGGCATTGTGCCTTTTGTATTCAATTCCGATGCAATCTCTGTGTTTCATCGTCAATAAGAAGGTCAGAGGGATACAGTAAACCTGAAGTGAAGCATCGGAATCTATAACTAGTGTCACAGGAATGGTTCAAAACATAGTCAGTAAGAAGAGTCAGTCTTCTTGTACTTAAGTCGGTATTGTGCCTTTTGTATTTAATTCCGATGCAATTTCTGTGTTTCATCGTCAATAAGAAGATCTGAGGGATACGGTGAACCTGAACTGAAGCATTGGAATCTATAACTAGTGTCACAGGAATGGTTCAAAGAATTGACAGAAGGAAGAGTCAGTCTTCTTGTACTTAAGTCGGCATTGTGCTTTTTGAATTTAATTCCGATGCAATTTCTGTGTTTCATTGTCAATAAGAAGGTCCAAGGGATACAGTAAACCTGAAGTGAAGCATCGGAATATATAACAAGTGTCACAGGAATGGTTCAAAACATAGACAGTAAGAAGAGTCAGTTTTTATGTACTTAAGAGGGTATTGTGCATTTTGTATTTATTTCCGATTCAATTTCTGTGTTTCACCGTCAATAAGAAGGTCCAAGCGATACAGTAAACCTGAAGTGAAGCATCGGAATCTATAACTTGTGTCACAGGAATGGTTCAAAGCATAGACAGTAAGAAGAGTCCGTCTTCTTGTACTAAGACGGCATTCTGCCTTTTGTATTTAATTCCGATGCAATTTCTGTGTTTCATCGTCAATAAGAAGGCAAAAAGGATACAGTAAACCTGGAGTGAAGCATCGGAATCTATAACTAGTGTCACAGGAATGGTTCAAAACATAGTCAGTAAAAAGAGTCAGTCTTCTTGTACTTAAGTCGGCATTGTGCCTTTTGTATTCAATTCCGATGGAATTTCGGTGTTTCATCGTCAATAAGAAGGTCCAAGGGATACAGTAAACATGAAGTGAAGCATCGGAATCTATAAATAGTGTCACAGGAATGGTTCAAAACGTAGACAGTAAGAACAGTCAGTCTTCTCGTACTTAAGTCGGCATTGTGCCTTTTGTATTAATTTCCGATGCAATTTCTGAGTTTCATCTTCAATAAGAAGATCAGAGGGATACAGTAAACCTGAACTGAAGCATCGGAATCTATAACTAGTGTCACAGGAATGGTTCAAACCATTGACAGAAGGAAGAGTCAGTCTTCTTGTACTTAAGTCGGCATTGTGCCTTTTGTATTTAATTCCGAAGCAGTTTCTGTGTTTCATCGTCAACAAGAATGTCAGAGGGATACAGTAAACCTGAAGTGAAGCATCGGAATCTGTAACTAGTGTCACAGGAATGGTTCAAAACATAGTCAGTAAGAAGAGTCAGTCATCTTGTCCTTAAGTCGGCATTGTGCCTTTTGTATTTAATTCCGATGCAATTTCTGTGTTTCATCGTCAATACGAAGGTCAGAGGGATACAGTAAACCTGAAGTGAAGCATCGGAATCCAAAACTAGTGTCACAGGAATGGTTCAAAACATAGACAGTAGGAAGAGTCAATCTTCTTGTACTTAAGTCGGCATTTTGCCTTTTTTATTTATTTCCGATGCAATTTCTGTGTTTCATCGTCAATAAGAAGGTCCAAGGGGTACAGTAAACCTGGAGTGAAGCATCGGAATCTATATCTAGCGTCACAGGAATGGTTCAAAACATAGACAGTAAGAAGAGTCAGTCTTCTTGTACTTATGTCGGCATTGTGCCTTTTGTATTTAATTCCGATGCAATTTCTGCGTTTCATCGTCAATAAGAAGGTCCAAGGGATACAGTAAACCTGAAGTGCAGCATCGGAATCTATAACTAGTGTCACAGGAATGTTTCAAATCATAGTCAGTAGGAAGAGTCGGTCTTCATGTACTTAAGTCGGCGTTGTGCCTTTTGTATTTAATTCCGTTGCAATTTCTGTGTTTCATCGTCAATGAGAAGGTCCAAGGGATACAGTAAACCTGAAGTGAAGCATCGGAATCTATAACTAGTGTCACAGGAATGGTTCAAAACATAGACAGTTTGAAAAGTCAGTCGTCTTGTACTTAAGTCGGCATTGTGCCTTTTCTATTTAATTCCGATGCAATTTCTGTGTTTCATCGTCAATAAGAAGGTCAGAGGGATACAGTAAACCTGAAGTGAAGCATCCGAATCTATAACTAGTGTCACAGGAAAGGTTCAAAACATAGTCAGTAAGAAGAGTCAGTCTTCTTGTATTTAAGTCGGCATTGTGCCTTTTGTATTCAATTCCGATGCAATCTCTGTGTTTCATCGTCAATAAGAAGGTCAGAGGGATACAGTAAACCTGAAGTGAAGCATCGGAATCTATAACTAGTGTCACAGGAATGGTTCAAAACATAGTCAGTAAGAAGAGTCAGTCTTCTTGTACTTAAGTCGGTATTGTGCCTTTTGTATTTAATTCCGATGCAATTTCTGTGTTTCATCGTCAATAAGAAGATCTGAGGGATACGGTGAACCTGAACTGAAGCATTGGAATCTATAACTAGTGTCACAGGAATGGTTCAAAGAATTGACAGAAGGAAGAGTCAGTCTTCTTGTACTTAAGTCGGCATTGTGCTTTTTGAATTTAATTCCGATGCAATTTCTGTGTTTCATTGTCAATAAGAAGGTCCAAGGGATACAGTAAACCTGAAGTGAAGCATCGGAATATATAACAAGTGTCACAGGAATGGTTCAAAACATAGACAGTAAGAAGAGTCAGTTTTTATGTACTTAAGAGGGTATTGTGCATTTTGTATTTATTTCCGATTCAATTTCTGTGTTTCACCGTCAATAAGAAGGTCCAAGCGATACAGTAAACCTGAAGTGAAGCATCGGAATCTATAACTTGTGTCACAGGAATGGTTCAAAGCATAGACAGTAAGAAGAGTCCGTCTTCTTGTACTAAGACGGCATTCTGCCTTTTGTATTTAATTCCGATGCAATTTCTGTGTTTCATCGTCAATAAGAAGGCAAAAAGGATACAGTAAACCTGGAGTGAAGCATCGGAATCTATAACTAGTGTCACAGGAATGGTTCAAAACATAGTCAGTAAAAAGAGTCAGTCTTCTTGTACTTAAGTCGGCATTGTGCCTTTTGTATTCAATTCCGATGCAATTTCGGTGTTTCATCGTCAATAAGAAGGTCCAAGGGATACAGTAAACATGAAGTGAAGCATCGGAATCTATAAATAGTGTCACAGGAATGGTTCAAAACGTAGACAGTAAGAACAGTCAGTCTTCTCGTACTTAAGTCGGCATTGTGCCTTTTGTATTAATTTCCGATGCAATTTCTGAGTTTCATCTTCAATAAGAAGATCAGAGGGATACAGTAAACCTGAACTGAAGCATCGGAATCTATAACTAGTGTCACAGGAATGGTTCAAACCATTGACAGAAGGAAGAGTCAGTCTTCTTGTACTTAAGTCGGCATTGTGCCTTTTGTATTTAATTCCGAAGCAGTTTCTGTGTTTCATCGTCAACAAGAATGTCAGAGGGATACAGTAAACCTGAAGTGAAGCATCGGAATCTGTAACTAGTGTCACAGGAATGGTTCAAAACATAGTCAGTAAGAAGAGTCAGTCATCTTGTCCTTAAGTCGGCATTGTGCCTTTTGTATTTAATTCCGATGCAATTTCTGTGTTTCATCGTCAATACGAAGGTCAGAGGGATACAGTAAACCTGAAGTGAAGCATCGGAATCCAAAACTAGTGTCACAGGAATGGTTCAAAACATAGACAGTAGGAAGAGTCAATCTTCTTGTACTTAAGTCGGCATTGTGCCTTTTGTATTTAATTCCGATGCAATTTCTGTGTTTCATCGTCAAAAAGAAGGTCCAAGGTATACAGTAAACCTGCAGTGAAGCATCGGAATCTATAACTAGTGTCACAGGAATGGTTCAAAACATTGTCAGTGAGAAGAGTCAGTCTTCTTGTACTTAAGTCGGCATTGTGCCTTTTGTATTTAATTCCGATGCAATTTCTGTGTTTCATCGTCAATAAGAAAGTCCAAGGGATACAGTACACCTGGAGTGAAGCATCGGAATCTATAACTAGTGTCACAGGAATGGTTCAAAACATCGACAGTAAGTAGAGTTAGTCTTCTTGGACGTAAGTCGACATTGTGCCTTTTCTATTTAATTCCGATGCAATTTCTGTGTTTCATCGTCAATAAGAAGGTCAGAGGGATACAATAAACCTGATGTGAAGCATCGGAATCTATAACTAGTGTCACGGGAATGATTCAACACAAAGTCAGCAAGAAGAGTCAGTCTTCTTGTCCTTAAGTCGGCATTGTGCATTTTGTATTTAAATTCCGATGCAATTTGTGTGTTTCATCGTCAATAAGATGGTCCAAGGGATTCAGTAAACCTGGAGTGTAGCGACGAAATCTATAACTAGTGTCACAGGAATGGTTCAAAACATAGTCAGTAAGAAGAGTCAGTCTTCTTGTACTTAAGTCGGTATTGTGCCTTTTGTATTTAATTCCGATGCAATTTCTGTGTTTCATCGTCAATAAGAAGATCTGAGGGATACAGTAAACCTGAACTGAAGCAGTGGAATCTATAACTAGTGTCACAGGAATGGTTCAAAAAATTGACAGAAGGAAGAGTCAGTCCTCTTGTACTTAAGTCGGCATTGTGCTATTTGTATTTAATTCCGATGCAATTTCTGTGTTTCATTGTCAACAAGAAGGTCCAAGGGTTACAGTAAACCGGGAGTGAAGCATCGGAATCTATAACTAGTGTCACAGGAATGGTTCAAAACATAGACAGAAAGAAGAGTCAGTCTTCGTGTACTTAAGTCGGCATTTTGTCTTTTGTATTTAATTCCGATGCAATTTCTGTGTTTCATCGTCAATATGAAGGTCCAAAGGATACAGTCAACCTGAAGTGAGGCATCGGAATCTATAACTAGTGTCACAGGAATGGTTCAAAACATAGTCAGTAAGAAGAGCCAGTCTTCTTGTACTTAAGTCGGCATTGTGCCTTTTCTATTTAATTCCGATGCAGTTTCTGTGTTTCATCGTCAATAACAAGGTCCAAGGGTTACAGTAAACCTGGAGTGAAGCATCCGAATCTATAACTAGTGTCACAGGAATGGTTCAAAACATAGTCAGTAAAAAGAGTCAGTCTTCTTGTACTTAAGTCGGCATTGTGCCTTTTGTATTCAATTCCGATGCAATTTCGGTGTTTCATCGTCAATAAGAAGGTCCAAGGGATACAGTAAACATGAAGTGAAGCATCGGAATCTATAAATAGTGTCACAGGAATGGTTCAAAACGTAGACAGTAAGAACAGTCAGTCTTCTCGTACTTAAGTCGGCATTGTGCCTTTTGTATTAATTTCCGATGCAATTTCTGAGTTTCATCTTCAATAAGAAGATCAGAGGGATACAGTAAACCTGAACTGAAGCATCGGAATCTATAACTAGTGTCACAGGAATGGTTCAAATCATTGACAGAAGGAAGAGTCAGTCTTCTTGTACTTAAGTCGGCATTGTGCCTTTTGTATTTAATTCCGAAGCAGTTTCTGTGTTTCATCGTCAACAAGAATGTCAGAGGGATACAGTAAACCTGAAGTGAAGCATCGGAATCTGTAACTAGTGTCACAGGAATGGTTCAAAACATAGTCAGTAAGAAGAGTCAGTCTTCTTGTACTTAAGTCGGCATTGTGCCCTTTGTATTTAATTCCGACGCAGTTTCTGTGTTTCATCGTCAACAAGAATGTCAGAGGGATACAGTAAACCTGAAGTGAAGCATCGGAATCTATAGCTAGTGTCACAGGAATGGTTCAAACATAGTCAGTAAGAAGAGTCAGTCCTCTTGTCCTTAAGTCGGCATTGTGCATTTTGTATTTAATTCCGATGCAATTTCTGTGTTTCATCGTCAATACGAAGGTCCAAGGGATACAGTAAACCTGGAGTGAAGCATCGGAATCTATAACTAGTGTCACAGGAATGGTTCGAAACATAGACAGAAAGAAGAGTGAGTCTTCTTGTACTTAAGTCGGCATTGTGCCTTTTGCATTTAATTCCGATGCAATTTCTGTGTTTATCGTCAATAAGAAGGCCGAAGGGATACAGTAAACCTGAAGTGAAGCATCGGAATCCACAACTAGTGTCACAGGAATGGTTCAAAACCTAGTCAGTAAGAAGAGTCAGTCTTCTTGTCCTTAAGTCGGCATTGTGCCTTTTGTATTTAATTCCGATGCAATTTCTGTGTCTCATCGTCAATAAGAAGGTTAAAGGGATACAGTAAACCTGGAGTGTAGCATCGGAATGTATAACTCGTGTCACAGGAATGGTTCAAATCATAGACAGAAAGAAGAGTCAGTCTTCGTGTACTTAAGTCGGCATTTTGCCTTTTGTATTTAATTCCGATGCAATTTCTGTGTTTCATCGTCAATAAGAAGGTCCAAGGGATACAGTAAACCTGGAGTGAAGCATCGGAGTCTATGTCTAGTGTCGCAGGAATGGTTCAAATCATAGACAGTAAGAAGAGTCAAACTTCTCGTACTTATGTCGGCATTGTGCATTTTGTATTCAATTCCGATGCAATTTCTGTGTTTCTTCGTCAATAAGAAGGTCAGAGGGATACAGTAAACCTGAAGTGAAGCATCCGAATCTATAACTAGTGTCACAGGAATGTTTCAAACATAGTCAGTAAAAAGAGTCAGTCTTCTTGTACTTAAGTCGGCATTGTGCCTTTTGTATTTAATTCCGATGCAATATCTGTGTTTCATCGTCAATAAGAAGATCAGAGAGATACAGTAAACCTGAACTGAAGCATCGGAATCTATAACTAGTGTCACAGGAATGGTACAAAGCATTGACAGAAGGAAGAGTCAGTCTTCTTGTACTTAAGTCGGCATTGTGCCTTTTGTGTTTAATTCCGATGCAATTTCTGTGTTTCATTGTCAATAAGAAGGTCCCAGGGATACAGTAAACCTGACGTGAAGCATCGGAATATATAACTAGTGTCACAGGAATGGTTCAAAACATAGACAGTAAGGAGAGTCAGTCTTCATGTACTTATGACGGTACTGTGCATTTTGTATTTAATTGCGATTCAATTTCTGTGTTTCACCGTCAATAAGAAGGTCCAAGCGATACAGTAAACCTGAAGTGAAGCATCGGAATCTATAACTTGTGTCACAGGAATGGTTCAAAACATAGACAGTAAGAAGAGTCAGTCTCCTTAAACTAAGGTCGGCATTGTTCCTTTTCTATTTAATTCCGATGCAATTTCTGTGTATCATCGTCATTAAGAATGTGCAAGGGATACGGAAAACTTGATGTGTAGCATCGGAATTAATAACTAGTAACACAGGAATGGTTCAAACATAGTCAGTAAGAAGAGTCCGTCTTCTTGTACTAAGTCGGCATTCTGCCTTTTGTATTTAATTCCGATGCAATTTCTGTGTTTCATCGTCAATAAGAAGGCCCAAGGGATACAGTAAACCTGGAGTGAAGCATCGGAATCTATAACTAGTGTCACAGGAATGGTTCAAAACATAGACAGTAAGAAGAGTCAGTCATCTTGTCCTTAAGTCGGCATTGAGCCTTTTGTATTTAATTCCGATGCAATTTCTGTGTTTCATCGTCAATACGAAGGTCAGAGGGATACAGTAAACCTGAAGTGAAGCATCGGAATCTATAACTAGTGTCAGAGGAATGGTTCAAAACATTGTCAGTGAGAAGAGTCAGTCTTCTTGTACTTAAGTCGGCATTGTGCCTTTTGTATTTAATTCCGATGCAATTTCTGTGTTTCATCGTCAATAAGAAGGTCCAAGGGATACAGTACACCTGGAGTGAAGCATCGGAATCTATAACTAGTGTCACAGGAATGGTTCAAAACATAGACAGAAAGAAGAGTTAGTCTTCTAGTACTTAAGTCGGCATTGTGCCTTTTGTATTTAATTCCGATGCAATTTCTGTGTTTCATCGGCAATAAGGTCAGTGGGATACAGTAAACCTGAAGTGAAGCATCGGAATCTATAACTAGTGTCACAGGAATGGTTCAAAACATAGACAGTAGGAAGGGTCAGTCTTCTTGTACTTAAGTCGGCATTGTGCCTTTTCCATTTAATTCCGATGCAATTTCTGTGTTTCATCGTCAATAAGAAGGTCAGAGGGATACAATAAACCTGAAGTGAAGCATCGGAATCTTTAACTCGTGTCACAGGAATGGTTCCACACAAAGTCAGTAAGAAGAGGCAGTCTTCTTGTCCTTAAGTTGGCATTGTGCCTTTTGTATTTAATTCCGATGCAATTTGTGTGTTTCATCTCAATACGATTGTCCAAAGGATACAGTAAACCTGGAGTGTAGCATCGCAATCTATAACTAGTGTCACAGGAATGGTTCAAAATATAGACAGTAAGAAGAGTCAGTCTTCGTGTACTTAAGTCGGCATTTTGCCTTTTGTAATAAACTCCGATGCAATTTCTGTGTTTCATCGTCAATAAGAAGGTCCAAGGCATACAGTAAACCTGAAGTGAAGCAGCGGAATCTATAACTAATGTCACAGGAATGGTTCAAACATAGTCAGTAAGAAGAATCAGTCTTCTTGTACTTAAGTCGGCATTGTGCATTTAGTACTTAATTCCGATGCAACTTCTGTGTCTCATCGTCAATAAGAATGTTAGAGGGATACAGTAAACCTGAAGTGAAGCATCGGACTCTATAACTAGTGTCACAGGAATGTTTCAAAACATAGACAGTAGGAAGAGTCAGTCTTCTTGTCTTTAAGTCGGCATTGTGCCTTTTGTATTTAATTCCGATGCAATTTCTGTGTTTCATCGTCAATATGAAGGTCCAAAGGATACAGAAAACCTGAAGTGAAGCATCGGAATCTATAACTAGTGTCACAGGAATGGTTGAAAACATAGTCAGTAAGAAGAGTCAGTCTTCTTGTACTTAAGTCGGTATTGTGCCTTTTGTATTCAATACCGATGCAATCTCTGTGTTTCATCGATAATAAGAAGGTCAGAGGGATACAGTAAACCTGAAGTGAAGCATCGGAATCTATAACTAGTGTCACAGGAATGGTTCAAAACATAGTCAGTAAGAAGAGTCAGTCTTTTTGAACTTAAGTCGGCATTGTGCCTTTTGTGTTTAATTCCGATGCAATTTCCATGCTTCATCGTCAATAAGAAGGTCCAAGGGATGCAGTAAACCTGAAGTGAAGCATCGGAATCTATAAATAGTGTCACAGAAATGGTTCAAAACGTTGACAGTAAGAAGAGTCAGTCTTCTTGTACTTAAGTCGGCATTGTGCCTTTTGTATTTAATTCCGATGCAATTTCTGTGTTTCATCGTCAACAAGAATGTCAGAGGGATACAGTAAACCTGAAGTGAAGCATCGGAATCTATAGCTAGTGTCACAGGAATTCTTCAAACATAGTCAGTAAGAAGAGTCAGTCTTCTTGTTCTTAAGTCGGCATTGGGCATTTTGTATTTTATTCCGATGCAATTTCTGTGTTTCAGCATCGGAATCTATAACTAGTGTCATAGGAATGGTTCAAAGCATAGACAGTAAGAATAGTCAGTCCTCTTGAACTTAAGTCGGCATTGTGCCTTTTGTATATAATTCCGATGCATTTTCTGTGTTTCATCGTCAATAAGAAGGTCCAAGGGATACAGTAAACCTGGAGTGTAGCATCGGAATCTATAACTAGTGTCACAGGAATGATTCAAAGCATAGACAGTAAGGAGAGTCAGTCTTCTTGTACTTAAGTCGGCATTGTGCCTTTTGTATTTAATCCGATGCAATTTCTGTGTTTCATCGTCAATAAGAAGGTCCAAGGGATACAGTAAAGCTGAAGTGAAGCATCGGAATCTATAACTAGTGTCACAGGAAGGGTTCAAAACATAGTCAGTACGAAGAGTCGGTCTTCATGTACTTAAGTCGGCTTTGTGCCTTTTGTATATAATTCCGATGCAATTTCTGTGTTTCATCGTCAATAAGAAGGTCCAAGGGATACAGTAAACGTGAAGTTAAGCATCGGAATCTATAACGAGTGTCACAGGAATGGTTCAAAACATTGACAGTAGGAAGAGTCAGCCTTCTTGTACTTAAGTCGGCATTGTGCCTTTTGTATTTAATTCCGATGCAATTTCTGTGTTTATCGTCAATAAGAAGGTCGAAGGGATACAGTAAACCTGAAGTGAAGCATCGGAATCCACAACTAGTGTCACAGGAATGGTTCAAAACATAGTCAGTAAGAAGTGTCAGTCTTCTTGTCCTTATGTCGGCATTGTGCCTTTTGTATTTAATTTCGATGCAATTTCTGTGTATCATCGTCAATAAGAAGGTCCAAGGGATACAGTAAACCTGGAGTGTAGCATCGGAATGTATAACTCGTGTCACAGGAATGGTTCAAATCATAGACAGAAAGAAGAGTCAGTCTTAGTGTACTTAAGTCGGCATTTTGCCTTTTGTATTTAATTCCGATGCAATTTCTGTGATTCATCGTCAATAAGAAGGTCCAAGGGGTACAGTAAACCTGGAGTGAAGCATCGGAATCTATATCTAGTGTCACAGGAATGGTTCAAAACATAGACAGTAAGAAGAGTCAGTCTTCTTGTACTTATGTCGGCATTGTGCCTTTTGTATTTAATTCCGATGCAATTTCTGTGTTTCATCGTCAATAAGAAGGTCCAAGGGATACAGTAAACCTGAAGTGAAGCATCGGAATCTATAACTAGTGTCACAGGAATGTTTCAAATCATAGTCAATAGTAAGAGTCGGTCTTCATGTACTTATGTCGGCGTTGTGCCTTTTGTATTTAATTCCGATGCAATTTCTGTGTTTCACCGTCAATAAGAAGGTCCAAGGGATACAGTAAACCTGAAGTGAAGTGTCGGAATCTATAACTAGAGTCACACGAATGGTTCAAATCATAGTCAGTAAGAAGAGTAAGTCTTCTTGTACTTAAGTAGTCATTGTGCCTTTTCTATTTAATTCCGATGCAATTTCTGTGTTTCATCGTCAATAACAAGGTCCAAGGGTTACAGTAAACCGGGAGTGAAGAATCGGAATCTATAACTAGTGTCACAGGAATGGTTCAAAACATAGACAGTAAGAAGAGTCAGTCTTCTTGTACTTAAGTCGGCATTGTGCCTTTTGTATTTAATTCCGATGCAATTTCTGTGTTTCATCGTCAATAAGAAGGTCAGAGGGATACAGTAAACCTGAAGTAAAGCATCGGAATCTATAAATAGTGTCACAGGAATGGTTCAAAACGTAGACAGTAAGAAGAGCCAGTCTTCTTGTACTTAAGTCGGCATTGTGCCTTTTGTATTTAATTCCGATGCAATATCTGTGTTTCATCGTCAATAAGATGATCAGAGAGATACAGTAAACCTGAAGTGAAGCATCGGAATCTATAAATAGTGTCACAGGAATGGTTCAAAACGTAGACATTAAGAAGAGCCAGTCTTCTTGTACTTAAGTCGGCATTGTGCCTTTTGTATTTAATTTCGATGCAATTTCTGTGTTTCATTGTCAATAAGAAGGTCCCAGGGATACAGTAAACCTGAAGTGAAGAATCGGAATATATAACTAGTGTCACAGGAATGGTTCAAAACATAGACAGTAAGAAGAGTCAGTCTTCATGTACTTATGACGGTATTGTGCATTTTGTATTTAATTCCGATTCAATTTCTGTGTTTCACCGTCAATAAGAAGGTCCAAGCGATACAGCAAACCTGAAGTGAAGCATCGGAATCTATAACTTGTGTCACAGGAATGGTTCAAAACATAGACAGTAAGAAGAGTCAGGCTTCTTGTACTAAGGTCGGCATTGTTCCTTTTCTATTTAATTCCGATGCAATTTCTGTGTTTCATCGTCATTAAGAATGTGCAAGGGATACAGTAAACCTGGAGTGAAGCATCGGAATCTATAACTAGTGTCACAGGAATGGTTAAAACATAGACAGTAGGAAGAGTCAGTCATCTTGTCCTTATGTCGGCATTGTGCCTTTTGTATGTAATTCCGATGCAATTTCTGTGTTTCATCGTCAATAAGAAGGTCAGAGGGATACAGTAAACCTGAAGTGAAGCATCGGAATCCAAAACTAGTGTCACAGGAATGGTTCAAAACATAGACAGTAGGAAGAGTCAGTCTTCTTGTACTTAAGTCGGCATTGTGCCTTTTGTATTTAATTCCGATGCAATTTCTGTGTTTCATCATCAAAAAGAAGGTCCAAGGTATACAGTAAACCTGAAGTGAATCATCGGAATCTATAACTAGTGTCACACTAATGGTTCAAAACATTGTCAGTGAGAAGAGTCAGTCTTCTTGTACTTAAGTCGGCATTGTGCCTTTTGTATTTAATTCCGATGCAATTTCTGTGTTTCATCGTCAATAAGAAGGTCCAAGGGATACAGTACACCTGGAGTGAAGCATCGGAATCTATAACTAGTGTCACAGGAATGGTTCAAAACATCGACAGTAAGAAGAGTCAGTCTTCTTGTACTTAAGTCGACATTGTGCCTTTTCTATTTAATTCCGATGCAATTTCTGTGTTCCATCGTCAATAAGAAGGTCAGAGGGATACAATAAACCTGAAGTGAAGCAACGGAATCTATAACTAGTGTCACAGGAATGATTCAACACAAAGTCAGTAAGAAGAGTCAGTCTTCTTGTCCTTAAGTCGGCATTGTGCATTTTGTATTTAATTCCGATGCAATTTGTGTGTTTCATCGTCAATAAGATGGTCCAAGGGATACAGTAAAACTGGAGTGTAGCGACGGAATCTATAACTAGTGTCACAGGAATGGTTCAAAATATAGACAGTAAGTAGAGTCAGTCTTCGTGTACTTAAGTCGGCATTTTGCCTTTTGTAATTAACTCCGATGCAATTTCTGTGTTTCATCGTCAATAAGAAGGTCCAAGGGATACAGTAAACCTGAAGTGAAGCATCGGAATCTATAACTAGTGTCACAGGAATGGTTCAAAGCATAGTCAGTAATAAGAGTCAATCTTCTTGTACTTAAGTCTGTATTGTGCCTTTTGTATTTAATTTCGATGCAATTTCTGTGTTTCATCGTCAATAAGAAGGCCCAAGGGATACAGTAAACCTGGAGTGAAGCATCGGAATCTATAACTAGTGTCACAGTAATGGTTCAAAACATAGACAGAAAGAAGAATCAGTCTTCTAGTACTTATGTCGGCATTGTGCCTTTTGTATTTAATTCCGATGCAATTTCTGTGTTTCATCGGCAATAAGGTCAGTGGGATACAGTAAACCTGAAGTGAAGCATCGGAATCTATAACTAGTGTCACAGGAATGGTTCAAAACATAGACAGTAGGAAGAGTCAGTCTTCTTGTACTTAAGTCGGCATTGTGCCTTTTCCATTTAATTCCGATGCCATTTCTGTGTTTCATCGTCAATAAGAAGGTCAGAGGGATACAATAAAAGTGAAGTGAAGCATCGGAATCTTTAACTCGTGTCACAGGAATGGTTCCACACAAAGTCAGTAAGAAGAGTCAGTCTTCTTGTCCTTAAGTTGGCATTGTGCCTTTTGTATTTAATTCCGATGCTATTTGTGTGTTTCATCGTCAATAAGATGGTCCAAGGGATACAGTAAACCTGGAGTGTAGCATCGCAATCTATAACTAGTGTCACAGGAATGGATCAAAATATAGACAGTAAGAAGAGTCAGTCTCCGTGTACTTAAGACGGCATTTTGCCATTTGTAATAAACTCCGATGTAATTTCTGTGTTTCATCGTCAATAAGAAGGTCCAAGGGATACAGTAAACCTGAAGTGAAGGAGCGGAATCTATAACTAATGTCACAGGAATGGTTCAAAACATAGTCAGTAAGAAGAGTCAGTCTTCTTCTACTTAAGTCGGCATTGTGCATTTAGTACTTAATTCCGATGCAACTTCTGTGTCTCATCGTCAATAAGAATGTCATAGGGATACAGTAAACCTGAAGTGAAGCATCGGACTCTATAACTAGTGTCACAGGAATGTTTCAAAACATAGACAGTAAGAAGAGTCAGTCTTCTTGTCCTTAGGTCGGCATTGTGCCTTTTGTATTTAATTCCGATGCAATTTCTGTGTCTCATCGTCAATAAGAAGGTCCAAGGGATACAGTAAACCTGGAGTGAAGCATCGGAATCTATACTAGTGTCACAGTAATGGTTCAAAACGTAGACAGTATGAAGAGTCAGTCTTCTTGTACTTAAGTCGGCATTGTGCCTTTAGTATTTAATTCCGATGCAATTTCTGTGTTTCATCGTCAATATGAAGGTCCAAAGGATACAGTAAACCTGAATTGAAGCATCGGAATCTATAACTAGTGTCACAGGAATGGTTGGAAACATAGTCAGTAAGAAGAGTCAGTCTTCTTGTACTTAAGTCGGTATTGTGCCTTTTGTATTCAATTCCGATGCAATCTCTGTGTTTCATCGATAATAAGAAGGTCAGAGGGATACAGTAAACCTGAAGTGAAGCATCGGAATCTATAACTAGTGTCACAGGAATGGTTCAAAACATAGTCAGTAAGAAGAGTCAGTCATTTTGAACTTAAGTCGGCATTGTGCCTTTTGTGTTTAATTCCGATCAATTTCTATGCTTCATCGTCAATAAGAAGGTCCAAGGGATGCAGTAAACCTGAAGTGAAGCATTGGAATCTATAAATAGTGTCACAGAAATGGTTCAAAACGTTGACAGTAAGAAGAGTCAGTCTTCTTGTACTTAAGTCGGCATTGTGCCTTTTGTATTTAATTCCGATGCAATTTCTGTGTTTCATCGTCAACAAGAATGTAAGAGGGATACAGTAAACCTGAAGTGAAGCATCGGAATCTATAGCTAGTGTCACAGGAATGCTTCAAACATAGTCAGTAAGAAGAGTCAGTCTTCTTGTTCTTAAGTCGGCATTGTGCATTTTGTATTTTATTCCGATGCAATTTCTGTGTTTCATTTTCAATAAGACGGTTCAAGGGATACAGTAAACCTGGAGCGAAGCATCGGAATCTATAACTAGTGTCACAGGAATGGTTCAAAGCATAGACAGTAAGAAGAGTCAGTGCTCTTGAACTTAAGTCGGCATTGTGCCTTTTGTATTTAATTCCGATGCATTTTCTGTGTTTCATCGTCAATAAGAAGGTCCAAGGGATACAGTAAACCTGGAGTGTAGCATCGGAATCTATAACTAGTGTCACAGGAATGATTCAAAACATAGACAGTAAGGAGAGTCAGGCTTCTTGTACTTAAGTCGGCATTGTGCCTTTTGTATTTAATTCCGATGGAATTTCTGTGTTTCATCGTCAATAAGAAGGTCCAAGGGATACAGTAAACCTGAAGTGAAGCATCGGAATCTATAACTAGTGTCACAGGAATGGTTCAAAACATAGTCAGTAGGAAGAGTCGGTCTTCATGTACTTAAGTCGGCATTGTGCCTTTTGTATTTAATTCCGATGCAATTTCTGTGTTTCATCGTCAATAAGAAGGTCCAAGGGATACAGTAAACCTGAAGTGAAGCATCGGAATCTATAACTAGTGTCACAGGAATGTTTCAAATCATAGTCAGTAGGAAGAGTCGGTCTTCATGTACTTATGTCGGCGTTGTGCCTTTTGTATTTAATTCCGATGCAATTTCTGTGTTTCATCGTCAATGAGAAGGTCCAAGGGATACAGTAAACCTCAAGTGAAGCTCCGGAATCTATAACTAGTGTCACAGGAATGGTTCAAAACATAGACAGTTTGAAAAGTCAGTCGTCTTGTACTTAAGTCGGCATTGTGCCTTTTCTATTTAATTCCGATGCAATTTCTGTGTTTCATCGTCAATAAGAAGGTCAGAGGGATACAGTAAACCTGAAGTGAAGCATCCGAATCTATAACTAGTGTCACAGGAAAGGTTCAAAATATAGTCAGTAAGAAGAGTCAGTCTTCTTGATTTTAAGTCGGCATTGTGCCTTTTGTATTCAATTCCGATGCAATCTCTGTGTTTCATCGTCAATAAGAAGGTCAGAGGGATACAGTAAACCTGAAGTGAAACATCGGAATCTATAACTAGTGTCACAGGAATGGTTCAAAATATAGACAGTAAGAAGAGTCAGTCTTCGTGTACTTAAGTCGGCAATTTGCCTTTTGTAATAAACTCCGATGCAATTTCTGTGTTTCATCGTCAATAAGAAGGTCCAAGGGATACAGTAAACCTGAAGTGAAGCAGCGGAATCTATAACTAATGACACAGGAATGGTTCAAAACATAGTCAGTAAGAAGAGTCAGTCTTCTTTTACTTAAGTCGGCATTGTGCATTTAGTATTTAATTCCGATGCAACTTCTGTGTCTCATCGTCAATAAGAATGTCAGAGGGATACAGTAAACCTGAATTGAAGCATCGGACTCTATAACTAGTGTCACAGGAATGTTTCAAAACATAGACAGTAAGAAGAGTCAGTCTTCTTGTCCTTAGGTCGGCATTGTGCCTTTTGTATTTAATTCCGATGCAGATTCTGTGTCTCATCGTCAATAAGAAGGTCCAAGGGATACAGTAAACCTGGAGTGAAGCATCGGAATCTATACTAGTGTCACAGTAATGGTTCAAAACGTAGACAGTAAGAAGAGTCAGTCTTCTTATCCTTAAGTCGGTATTGTGCCTTTTGTATTCAATTCCGATGCAATCTCTGTGTTTCATCGATAATAAGAAGGTCAGAGGGATATGGTAAACCTGAATTGAAGCATCGGAATTTATAACTAGTGTCACAGGAATGGTTCAAAACATAGTCAGTAAGAAGAGTCAGTCTTCTTGTCCTTAAGTCGGCATAGTGCCTTTTGTATTTAATTCCGATGCAATTTCTGTGTCTCATCGTCAATAAGAAAGTCAAAGGGATACAGTAAATCTGGATTGTAGCATCGGAATGTATAACTCGTGTCACAGGAATGGTTCAAATCATAGACAGAAAGAAGAGTCAGTCTTCGTGTACTGAAGTCGGCATTTGGCCTTTTGTATTTAATTCCGATGCAATTTCTGTGATTCATCGTCAATAAGAAGGTCCAAGGGGTACAGTAAACCTGGAGTGAAGCATCGGAATCTATATCTAGTGTCACAGGAATGGTTCAAAGCATAGACAGTAAGAAGAGTCAGTCTTCTTGTACTTATGTCGGTAATGTGCCTTTTGTATTTAATTGCGATGCAATTTCTGTGTTTCATCGTCAAATAGAAGGTCCAAGGGATACAGTAAACCTGAAGTGAAGCATCGGAATCTATAACTAGTGTCACAGGAATGTTTCAAATCATAGTCAGTAGGAAGAGTCGGCCTTCATGTACTTATGTCGGCGTTGTGCCTTTTGTATTCAATTCCGATGCAATTTCTGTGTTTCATCGTCAATGAAAAGGCCCAAGGGATACAGAAAACCCCAAGTGAAGCTCCGGAATCTATAACTAGTGTCACAGGAATGTTTCGAAACATAGACAGTTTGAAAAGTCAGTCGTCTTGTACTTAAGTCGGCATTGTGCCTTTTCTATTTAATTCCGATGCAATTTTTGTGTTTCATCGTCAATAAGAAGGTCAGAGGGATACAGTAAACCTGAAGTGAAGCATCCGAATCTATAACTAGTGTCACAGGAAAGGTTCAAAACATAGTCAGTAAGAAGAGTCAGTCTTCTTGTATTTAAGTCAGCATTGTGCCTTTTGTATTCAATTCCGATGCAATCTCTGTGTTTCATCGTCAATAAGAAGGTCAGAGGGATACAGTAAACCTGAAGTGAAGCATCGGAATCTATAAATAGTGTCACAGGAATGTTTCAAAACATAGACAGTAAGAAGAGTCAGTCTTCTTGTCCTTAGGTCGGCATTGTGCCTTTTGTATTTAATTCCGATGCAGTTTCTGTGTCTCATCGTCAATAAGAAGGTCCAAGGGATACAGTAAACCTGGAGTGAAGCATCGGAATCTATACTAGTGTCACAGTAATGGTTCAAAACGTAGACAGTAAGAAGAGTCAGTCTTCTTGTCCTTAAGTCGGCATTGTGCCTTTTGTAATTAATTCCGATGCAATTTCTGTGTTTCATCGTCAATATGAAGGTCCAAAGGATACAGAAAACCTGAAGTGAAGCATCGGAATCTATAACTAGTGTCACAGGAATGGTTGAAAACATAGTCAGTAAGAAGAGTCAGTCTTCTTGTACTTAAGTCGGTATTGTGCCTTTTGTATTCAATTCCGATGCAATCTCTGTGTTTCATCGATAATAAGAAGGTCAGAGGGATACAGTAAACCTGAAGTGAAGCATCGGAATCTATAACTAGTGTCATAGGAATGGTTCAAAACATAGTCAGTAAGAAGAGTCAGTCTTTTTGAACTTAAGTCGGCATTGTGCCTTTTGTGTTTAATTCCGATGCAATTTCTATGCTTCATCGTCAATAAGAAGGTCCAAGGGATGCAGTAAACCTGAAGTGAAGCATCGGAATCTATAAATAGTGTCACAGGAATGGTTAAAAACGTAGACAGTAAGAAGAGTCAGTCTTCTTGTACTTAAGTCGGCATTGTGCCTTTTGTATTTAATTCCGATGCAATTTCTGTGTTTCATCGCCAACAAGAATGTCAGAGGGATACAGTAAACCTGAAGTGAAGCATCAGAATCTATAGCTAGTGTCACAGGAATGCTTCAAACATAGTCAGTAAGAAGAGTCAGTCTTCTTGTTCTTAAGTCGGCATTGTGCATTTTGTATTTTATTCCGATGCAATTTCTGTGTTTCATTTTCAATAAGTAGGTCCAAGGGATACAGTTAACCTGGAGCGAAGCATCGGAATCTATAACTAGTGTCACAGGAATGGTTAAAAGCGTAGACAGTAAGAAGAGTCAGTCTTCTTGAACTTAAGTCGGCATTGTGCCTTTTGTATTTAATTCCGATGCATTTTCTGTGTTTCATCGTCAATAAGAAGGTCCAAGGGATACAGTAAACCTGGATTGTAGCATCGGAATCTATAACTAGTGTCACAGGAATGGTTCAAAGCATAGACAGTAAGGAGAGTCAGTCTTCTTGTACTTAAGTCGGCATTGTGCCTTTTGTATTTAATTCCGATGCAATTTTTGTGTTTCATCGTCAATAAGAAGGTCCAAGGGATACAGTAAACCTGAAGTGAAGCATCGGAATCTATAACTAGTGTCACAGGAATGGTTCAAAACATAGTCAGTAGGAAGTTTCGGTCTTCATGTACTTAAGTCGGCATTGTGCCTTTTGTATTTAATTCCGATGCAATTTCTGTGTTTCATCGTCAATAAGAAGGTCCAAGGGATACAGTAAACGTGAAGTTAAGCATCGGAATCTATCACGAGTGTCACAGGAATGGTTCAAAACATTGACAGTAGGAAGAGTCAGCCTTCTTGTACTCAAGTCGGCATTGTGCCTTTTGTATTTAATTCCGATGCAATATCTGTGTTTATCGTCAATAAGAAGGTCGAAGGGATACAGTAAACCTGAAGTGAAGCATCGGAATCCACAACTAGTGTCACAGGAATGTTTCAAAACATAGTCAGTAAGAAGTGTCAGTCTTCTTGTCCTTAAGTCGGCATTGTGCCTTTTGTATTTAATTCCGATGCAATTTCTGTGTCTCATCGTCAATAAGAAAGTCAAAGGGATACAGTAAATCTGGATTGTAGCATCGGAATGTATAACTCGTGTCACAGGAATGGTTCAAATCATAGACAGAAAGAAGAGTCAGTCTTCGTGTACTGAAGTCGGCATTTGGCCTTTTGTATTTAATTCCGATGCAATTTCTGTGATTCATCGTCAATAAGAAGGTCCAAGGGGTACAGTAAACCTGGAGTGAAGCATCGGAATCTATATCTAGTGTCACAGGAATGGTTCAAAGCATAGACAGTAAGAAGAGTCAGTCTTCTTGTACTTATGTCGGTAATGTGCCTTTTGTATTTAATTGCGATGCAATTTCTGTGTTTCATCGTCAAATAGAAGGTGCAAGGGATACAGTAAAGCTGAAGTGAAGCATCGGAATCTATAACTAGTGTCACAGGAATGTTTCAAATCATAGTCAGTAGGAAGAGTCGGCCTTCATGTACTTATGTCGGCGTTGTGAATTTTGTATTTAATTCCGATGCAATTTCTGTGTTTCATCGTCAATGAGAAGGCCCAAGGGATACAGAAAACCCCAAGTGAAGCTCCGGAATCTATAACTAGTGTCACAGGAATGTTTCAAAACATAGACAGTTTGAAAAGTCAGTCGTCTTGTACTTAAGTCGGCATTGTGCCTTTTGTATTTAATTCCGATGCAATTTTTGTGTTTCATCGTCAATAAGAAGGTCAGAGGTATACAGTAAACCTGAAGTGAAGCATCCGAATCTATAACTAGTGTCACAGGAAAGGTTCAAAACATAGTCAGTAAGAAGAGTCAGTCTTCTTGTATTTAAGTCAGCATTGTGCCTTTTGTATTCAATTCCGATGCAATCTCTGTGTTTCATCGTCAATAAGAAGGTCAGAGGGATACAGTAAACCTGAAGTGAAGCATCGGAATCTATAACTAGTGTCACAGGAATGGTTCAAAACATAGTCAGTAAGAAGAGTCAGTCTTTTTGAACTTAAGTCGGCATTGTGCATTTTGTGTTTAATTCCGATGCAATTTCTATGCTTCATCGTCCATAAGAAGGTCCAAGGGATACAGTAAACCTGAAGTGAAGCATCGGAATCAATAAATAGTGTCACAGGAATGATTCAAAACGTAGACAGTAAGAAGAGTCAGTCTTCTTGTACTTAAGTCGGCATTGTGCCTTTTGTATTTAATTCCGATGCAATTTCTGTGTTTCATCGTCAATAAGAAGATCTGAGGGATACAGTAAACCTGAACTGAAGCATCGGAATCTATAACTAGTGTCAGAGGAATGGTTCAAAACATCGACAGAAGGAAGAGTCAGTCATCTTGTACTTAAGTCGGCATTGTGCTTTTTGTATTTAATTCCGATGCAATTTCTGTGCTTCATTGTCAACAAGAAGGCCCAAGGGATACAGTAAACCTGAAGTGAAGCATCGGAATATATAACTAGTGTCACAGGAATGGTTCAAAACATAGACAGTAAGAAGAGTCAGTCTTCTTGTACTTAAGTCGGTATTGTGCTTTTTGTATTTAATTCCGATGCAATTTCTGTGTTTCACCGTCAATAAGAAGGTCCAAGGGATACAGTAAACCTGAAGTGAAGTGTCGGAATCTATAACTAGTGTCACAGGAATGGTTCAAAGTATAGTCAGTAAGAAGAGTCAGTCTTCTTGTACTTAAGTCGGCATTGTGCCTTTTCTATTTAATTCCGGTGCAATTTCTGTGTTTCATCGTCAATAACAAGGTCCAAGGGTTACAGTAAACCGGGAGTGAAGCATCGGAATCTATAACTAGTGTCACAGGAATGGTTCAAAACATAGACAGTAAGAAGTGTCAGTCTTCGTGTACTTAAGTCGGCATTTTGCATTTTGTATTTAATTCCGATGCAATTTCTGTGTTTCATCGTCAATAAGAAGGTCCAAGGGATACAGTAAACCTGGAGTGTAGCATCGGAATCTATAACTAGTGTCACAGGAATGATTCAAAACATAGACAGTAAGGAGAGTCAGTCTGCTTGTACTTAAGTCGGCATTGTGCCTTTTGTATTTAATTCCGATGCAATTTCTGTGTTTCATCGTCAATAAGAAGGTCCAAGGGATACAGTAAACCTGAAGTGAAGCATCGGAATCTATAACTAGTGTCACAGGAATGGTTCAAAACATAGTCAGTAGGAAGAGTCGGTCTTCGTGTACTTAAGTCGGCATTGTGCCTTTTGTATTTAATTCCGATGCAATTTCTGTGTTTCATGGTCAATAAGAAGGTCCAAGGGATACAGTAAACGTGAAGTTAAGGATCGGAATCTATAACGAGTGTCACAGGAATGGTTCAAAACATTGACAGTAGGAAGAGTCAGTCTTCTTGTTCTTAAGTCGGCATTGTGCATTTTGTATTTTATTCCGATGCAATTTCTGTGTTTCATTTTCAATAAGTAGGTCCAAGGGATACAATTAACCTGGAGCGAAGCATCGGAATCTATAACTAGTGTCACAGGAATGGTTCAAAGCATAGACAGTAAGAAGAGTCAGTCTTCTTGAACTTAAGTCGGCATTGTGCCCTTTGTATTTAATTCCGATGCATTTTCTGTGTTTCATCGTCAATAAGAAGGTCCAAGGGATACAGTAAACCTGGAGTGTAGCATCGGAATCTATAACTAGTGTCACAGGAATGGTTCAAAGCATAGACAGTAAGGAGTGTCAGTCTTCTTGTACTTAAGTCGGCATTGTGCCTTTTGTATTTAATTCCGATGCTATTTTTGTGTTTCATCGTCAATAAGAAGGTCCAAGGGATACAGTAAACCTGAAGTGAAGCATCGGAATCTATAACTAGTGTCACAGGAATGGTTCAAACATAGTCAGTAGGAAGAGTCGGTCTTCATGTACTTAAGTCGGCATCGTGCCTTTTGTATTTAATTCCGATGCAATTTCTGTGTTTCATCGTCAGTAAGAAGGTCCAAGGGATACAGTAAACGTGAAGTTAAGCATCGGAATCTATTACGAGTGTCACAGGAATGGTTCAAAACATTGACAGTAGGAAGAGTCAGCCTTCTTGTACTCAAGTCGGCATTGTGCCTTTTGTATTTAATTCCGATGCAATTTCTGTGTTTATCGTCAATAAGAAGGTCGAAGGGATACAGTAAACCTGAAGTGAAGCATCGGAATCCACAACTAGTGTCACAGGAATGGTTCAAAACATAGTCAGTAAGAAGTGTCAGTCTTCTTGTCCTTAAGTCGGCATTGTGCCTTTTGTATTTAATTCCGATGCAATTTCTGTGTCTCATCGTCAATAAGAAAGTCCAAGGGATACAGTAAATCTGGATTGTAGCATCGGAATGTATAACTCGTGTCACAGGAATGGCTCAAATCATAGACAGAAAGAAGAGTCAGTCTTCGTGTACTTAAGTCGGCATTTGGCCTTTTGTATTTAATTCCGATGCAATTTCTGTGATTCATCGTCAATAAGAAGGTCCAAGGGGTACAGTAAACCTGGAGTGAAGCATCGGAATCTATATCTAGTGTCACAGGAATGGTTCAAAACATAGACAGTAAGAAGAGTCAGTCTTCTTGTACTTATGTCGGTAATGTGCCTTTTGTATTTAATTGCGATGCAATTTCTGTATTTCATCGTCAAATAGAAGGTCCAAGGGATACAGTAAACCTGAAGTGAAGCATCGGAATCTATAACTAGTGTCACAGGAATGTTTCAAATCATAGTCAGTAGGAAGAGTCGGTCTTCATGTACTTATGTCGGCGTTGTGCCTTTTGTATTTAATTCCGATGCAATTTCTGTGTTTATCGTCAATAAGAAGGTCGAAGGGATACAGTAAACCTGAAGTGAAGCATCGGAATCCACAACTAGTGTCACAGGAATGGTTCAAAACATAGACAGAAGGAAGAGTCAGTCTTCTTGTACTTAAGTCGGCATTGTGCTTTTTGTATTTAATTCCGATGCAATTTCTGTGTTTCATTGTCAACAAGAAGGCCCAAGGGATACAGTAAACCTGAAGTGAAGCATCGGAATATATAACTAGTGTCACAGGAATGGTTCAAAACATAGACAGTAAGAAGAGTCAGTCTTCTTGTATTTAAGTCAGCATTGTGCCTTTTGTATTCAATTCCGATGCAATCTCTGTGTTTCATCGTCAATAAGAAGGTCAGAGGGATACAGTAAACGTGAGGTGAAGCATCGGAATCTATAACTAGTGTCACAGGAATGGTTCAAAACATAGTCAGTAAGAAGAGTCAGTCTTTTTGAACTTAAGTCTGCATTGTGCCTATTGTGTTTAATTCCGATGCAATTTCTATGCTTCATCGTCAATAAGAAGGTCCAAGGGATACAGTAAACCTGAAGTGAAGCATCGGAATCAATAAATAGTGTAACAGGAATGATTCAAAACGTAGACAGTAAGAACAGTCAGTCTTCTTGTACTTAAGTCGGCATTGTGCCTTTTGTATATAATTCCGATGCAATTTCTGTGTTTCATCGTCAATAAGAAGATCTGAGGGATACAGTAAACCTGAACTGAAGCATCGGAATCTATAACTAGTGTCACAGGAATGGTTCAAAACATAGACAGAAGGAAGAGTCAGTCTTCTTGTACTTAAGTCGGCATTGTGCTTTTTGTATTTAATTCCGATGCAATTTCTGTGTTTCATTGTCAACAAGAAGGCCCAAGGGATACAGTAAACCTGAAGTGAAGCATCGGAATATATAACTAGTGTCACAGGAATGGTTCAAAACATAGACAGTAAGAATAGTCAGTCTTCTTGTACTTAAGTCGGTATTGTGCTTTTTCTATTTAATTCCGATGCAATTTCTGTGTTTCACCGTCAATAAGAAGGTCCAAGGGATACAGTAAAACTGAAGTGAAGTGTCGGAATCTATAACTAGTGTCACAGGAATGGTTCAAAATATAGTCAGTAAGAAGGGTCAGTCTTCGTGTACTTAAGTCGGCATTTGGCCTTTTGTATTTAATTCCGATGCAATTTCTGTGATTCATCGTCAATAAGAAGGTCCAAGGGGTACAGTAAACCTGGAGTGAAGCATCGGAATCTATATCTAGTGTCACAGGAATGGTTCATAACATAGACAGTAAGAAGAGTCAGTCTTATTGTACTTATGTCGGTATTGTGCCTTTTGTATTTAATTCCGATGCAATTTCTGTGTTTCAGCGTCAAATAGAAGGTCCAAGGGATACAGTAAACCTTAAGTGAAGCATCGGAATCTATAACTAGTGTCACAGGAATGTTTCAAATCATAGTCAGTAGGAAGAGTCGGTCTTCATGTACTTATGTCGGCGTTGTGCCTTTTGTATTTAATTTCGATGCAATTTCTGTGTTTCATCGTCAATGAGAAGGTCCAAGGGATACAGTAAACCTCAAGTGAAGCTAAGGAATCTATAACTAGTGTCACAGGAATGTTTCAAAACATAGACAGTTTGAAAAGTCAGTCGTCTTGTACTTAAGTCGGCATTGTGCCTTTTCTATTTAATTCCGATGCAATTTCTGTGTTTCATCGTCAATAACAAGGTCCAAGGGTTACAGTAAACCGGGAGTGAAGCATCGGAATCCATAACTAGTGTCACAGGAATGGTTCAAAACATAGACAGTAAGAAGTGTCAGTCTCCGTGTACTTAAGTCGGCATTTTGCCTTTTGTATTTAATTCCGATGCAATTTCTGTGTTTCATCGTCAATATGAAGGTCCAAAGGATACAGTAAACCTGAAGTGAAGCATCGGAATCTATAACTAGTGTCACAGGAATGGTTCAAAACATAGTCAGTAAGAAGAGTCAGTCTTCTTATACTTAAGTCGGCATTGTGCCTTTTCTATTTAATTCCGATTCAATTTCTGTGCTTCATCGTCAATAACAAGGTCCAAGGGTTACAGTAAACCTGGAGTGAAGTATCGAAATCTATAACTAGTGTCATTGGAATGGTTCAAAACATAGACAGTAAGAAGAGTCAGTCTTCTTGTACTTAAGTCGGCATTGTGCCTTTTGTATTTAATACCGATGCAATTTCTGTGTTTCATCGTCAATAAGAAGGTCAGAGGGATACAGTAAACCTGAAGTGAAGCATCCGAATCTATAACTAGTATCACAGGAATAATTCAAAACATAGTCAGTAAAAAGAGTCAGTCTTCTTGTACTTAAGTCGGCATTGTGCCTTTTGTATTTAATTCCGATGCAATTTCTGTGTTTCATCGTCAATAAGAAGGTCCAAGGGATACAGTAAACGTGAAGTGAAGCATCGGAATCTATAACTAGTGTCACAGGAATGGTTCAAAACATAGTCAGTAGGAAGAGCCGGTCTTCATGTAGTTAAGTCGGCATTGTGCCTTTTGTATTTAATTCCGATGCAAATTATGTGTTTCATCGTCAACAAGAGTGTCCAAGGGATACAGTAAACGTGAAGTGAAGCATCGGAATCTATAACGAGTGTCACAGGAATGGTTCAAAACATTGACAGTAGGAAGAGTCAGTCTTCTTGTACTTAAGTCTGCATTGTGCCTTTTGTATTTAATTCCGATGCAATTTCTGTGTTTATCGTCAATAAGAAGGTCGAATTGATACAGTAAACCTGAAGTTAAGCATCGGAATCCACAACTAGTGTCCCAGGAATGGTTCAAAACATAGTCAGTAAGAAGTGTCAATCTTCTTGTCCTTAAGTCGGCATTGTGCCTTTTGTATTTAATTCCGATGCAATTTCTGTGTCTCATCGTCAATAAGAAGGTCCTAGGGATACAGTAAACCTGGAGTGTAGCATCGGAATGTATAACTCGTGTCACAGGAATGGTTCAAATCATAGACAGAAAGAAGAGTCAGTCTTCGTGTACTTAAGTCGGCATTTTGCCTTTTGTATTTAATTCCGATGCAATTTCTGTGTTTCATCGTCAATAAGAAGGTCCAAGGGATACAGTAAACCTGGAGTGAAGCATCGGAATCTATATCTAGTGTCACAGAAATGGTTCAAAACATAGACATAAGAAGAGTCAGTCTGCTTGCACTTATGTCTTCATTGTGCCTTTTGTATTTAATTCCGATGCAATTTCTGTGTTTCATCGTCAATAAGAAGGTCCAAGGGATACAGTAAACCTGAAGTGAAGCATCGGAATCTATAACTAGTGTCACAGGAATGTTTCAAAACATAGTCAGTAGGAAGAGTCGGTCTTCATGTACTTAAGTCGGCATTGTGCCTTTTGTATTTAATTCCGATGCAATTTCTGTGTTTCATCGTCAATGAGAAGGTATAAGGGATACAGTAAACCTCAAGTGAAGCTCCGGAATCTATAACTAGTGTCACAGGAATTATTCAACACAAAGTCAGTAAGAAGAGTCAGTCTTCTTGTCCTTAAGTTGGCATTGTGCAGTTTGTTTTTAATTCCGATCAATTTGTGTGTTTCATCGTCAATAAGATGGTCCAAGGGATACAGTAAACCTGGAGTGAAGCATCGGAATCTATAACTAGTGTCACAGGAATGGTTCAAAACATAGACAGTAGGAAGAGTCAGTCATCTTGTCCTTAAGTCGGCATTGTGCCTTTTGTATTTAATTCCGATGCAATTTCTGTGTTTCATCGTCAATACGAAGGTCAGAGGGATACAGTAAACCTGAAGTGAAGCATCGGAATCCAAAACTAGTGTCACAGGAATGGTTCAAAACATTGACAGTAGGAAGAGTCAGTCATCTTGTCCTTAAGTCGACATTGTGCCTTTTCTATTTAATTCCGATGCAATTTTTGTGTTTCATCGTCAATAAGAAGGTCAGAGGGATTCAATAAACCTGAAGTGAAGCATCGGAATCTATAACTAGTGTCACAGGAATGATTCAACACAAAGTCAGTAAGAAGAGTCAGTCTTCTTGTCCTTAAGTCGGCATTGTGCATTTTGTATTAAATTCCGACGCAATTTGTGTGCTTCATCGTCAACAAGATGGTCGAAGATATACAGTAAACCTGGAGTGTAGCAACGGAATCTATAACTAGTGTCACAGGAATGGTTCAAAATATAGACAGTAAGTAGAGTCAGTCTTCGTGTACTTAAGTCGGCATTTTGCCGTTTGTAATAAACTCCGATGCAATTTCTGTGTTTCATCGTCAATGAGAAGGTCAGAGGGATACAATAAACCTGAAGGGAAGCATCGGAATCTGTAACTAGTGTCACAGGAATGATTCATCACAAAGTCAGTAAAGAAGAGTCAGTCTTCTTGTACTTAAGTCGGCATTGTGCCTTTTGTATTTAATTCCGATGCAATTTCTGTGTTTCATCGGCAATAAGGTAAGTGGGATACAGTAAACCTGAAGTGAAGCATCGGAATCTATAAGTAGTGTCACAGGAATGGTTCAAAACAAAGACAGTAGGAGGAGTCAGTCTTCTTGTACTTAAGTCGGCATTGTGCCTTTTGTATTTAATTCCGATGCAATTTCTGTGTTTCATCGTCAATAAGAAGGTCCAAGGGATACAGTACACTTGGAGTGAAGCATCGGGATCTATAACTAGTGTCACAGGAATGATTCAAAACATATACAGTAAGAAGAGTCAGTCTTCGTGTACTTATGTCGGCATTTTGCCTTTTGTAATAAACTCCGATGGAATTTCTGTGTTTCATCGTCAATAAGAAGGTCCAAGAGATACAGTAAACCTGAAGTGAAGCATCGGAATCTATAACTAGTGTCACAGGAATGGTTCGAAACATAGTCAGTAAGAAGAGTCAGTCTTCTTGTACTTAAGTCGGCATTGTGCCTTTTGTATTTAATTCCGATGCAATTTCTATGTTTATTGTCAATAAGAAGGTCGAAGGGATGCAGTAAACCTGAAGTGAAGCATCGGAATCCACAACTGGTGTCACAGGAATGGTTCAAACATAATCAGTAAGAAGAGTCAGTCTTCTTGTTCTTAAGTAGTCATTGTGCCTTTTGTATTTAATTCCGATGCAATTTCTGTGTCTCATCGTCAATAAGAAGGTCCAAGGGATACAGTAAACCTGGAGTGTAGCATCGGATTGTATAACTCGTGTCACAGGAATGTTTCAAATCATAGACAGAAAGAAGAGTCAGTCTTCGTGTACTTATGTCGGCATTATGTCTTTTGTATTTAATTCCGATGCAATTTCTGTGTTTCATCGTCAATAAGAAGGTCCAAGGGATACAGTAAACCTGAGGTGAAGCATCGGAATCTATAAATAGTGTCACAGGAATGGTTCAAAACGTAGACAGTAAGAAGAGTCAATCTTCTTGTACTTAAGTCGGCATTGTGCCTTTTGTATTTAATTCCGATGCAATATCTGTGTTTCATCGTCAATAAGAAGATCAGAGGGATACAGTAAACCTGAACTGAAGCATCGGAATCTATAACTAGTGTCACAGGAATGGTTCAAAACATTGACAGAATTAAGAGTTAGTCTTCTTGTACTTAAGTCGGCATTGTGCCTTTTGTATTTAATTCCGATGCAATTTCTGTGTTTCATTGTCAATAAGAAGGTTCAAGGGATACAGTAAACCTGAAGTGAAGCATCGGAATATATAACTAGTGTCACAGGAATGGTTCAAATCATAGACAGTAAGAAGAGTCAGTCTTCTTGTACTAAGGTCGGCATTGTGCCTTTTCTATTTAATTCCGATGCAATTCCTGTGTTTCATCGTCATTAAGAATGTCCAAGGGATACAGTAAACCTGAAGTGTAGCATCGGATCAATAACTAGTGTCACAGGAATGGTTCAAAACATAGTCAGTAAGAAGAGTCAGTCTTCTTGTACTAAGTCGGCATTGTGCCTTTTGTATTTAATTCCGATAGAATTTCTGTGTTTCATCGTCAATAAGAAGGCCCAAGGGATACAGTAAACCTGGAGTGAAGCATCGGAATCTATAACTAGTGTCACAGGAATGGTTCAAAACATAGACAGTAGGAAGAGTCAGTCATCTTGTCCTTAAGTCGGCATTGTGCCTTTTGTATTTAATTCCGATGCAATTTCTGTGTTTCATCGTCAATACGAAGGTCAGAGGGATACAGTAAACCTGAAGTGAAGCATCGGAATCCAAAACTAGTGTCACAGGAATGGTTCAAAACATTGACAGTAGGAAGAGTCAGTCATCTTGTCCTTAAGTCGACATTGTGCCTTTTCTATTTAATTCCGATGCAATTTTTGTGTTTCATCGTCAATAAGAAGGTCAGAGGGATTCAATAAACCTGAAGTGAAGCATCGGAATCTATAACTAGTGTCACAGGAATGATTCAACACAAAGTCAGTAAGAAGAGTCAGTCTTCTTGTCCTTAAGTCGGCATTGTGCATTTTGTATTAAATTCCGACGCAATTTGTGTGCTTCATCGTCAACAAGATGGTCGAAGATATACAGTAAACCTGGAGTGTAGCAACGGAATCTATAACTAGTGTCACAGGAATGGTTCAAAATATAGACAGTAAGTAGAGTCAGTCTTCGTGTACTTAAGTCGGCATTTTGCCGTTTGTAATAAACTCCGATGCAATTTCTGTGTTTCATCGTCAATAAGAAGGTCAGAGGGATACAATAAACCTGAAGGGAAGCATCGGAATCTGTAACTAGTGTCACAGGAATGATTCATCACAAAGTCAGTAAGAAGAGTCAGTCGTCTTGTACTTAAGTCGGCATTGTGCCTTTTGTATTTAATTCCGATGCAATTTCTGTGTTTCATCGGCAATAAGGTAAGTGGGATACAGTAAACCTGAAGTGAAGCATCGGAATCTATAAGTAGTGTCACAGGAATGGTTCAAAACAAAGACAGTAGGAGGAGTCAGTCTTCTTGTACTTAAGTCGGCATTGTGCCTTTTGTATTTAATTCCGATGCAATTTCTGTGTTTCATCGTCAATAAGAAGGTCCAAGGGATACAGTACACTTGGAGTGAAGCATCGGGATCTATAACTAGTGTCACAGGAATGATTCAAAACATATACAGTAAGAAGAGTCAGTCTTCTTGTACTTAAGTCGACATTGTGCCTTTTCTATTTAATTTTGATGCAATTTCTGTGTTTCATCGTCAATAAGAAGGTCGGAGGGATACAATAAACCTGAAGTGAAGCATCGGAAACTGTAACTCGTGTCACAGGAATGGTTCCACACAAAGTCAGTAGGAAGAGTCAGTCTTCTTGTCCTTAAGTCGGCATTGTGCTATTTGTATTTAATTCCGATGCAATTTGTGTGTTTCATCCTCAATAAGATGGTCCAAATGATACAGTAAACCTGGAGTGTGGCATCGGAATCTATAACTAGTGTCACAGGAATGGTTCAAAATATAGACAGTATGAAGAGTCAGTCTTGTGTACTTAAGTCGGCATTTTGCCTTTTGTAATAAACTCCGATGCAATTTCTGTGTTTCATCGTCAATAAGAAGGTCCAAGGGATACAGTAAACCTTGAGTGAAGCATCGGAATCTATAACTAGTGTCAATGGAATGGTTCAAAACATAGACAGTCAGAAGAGGCAGTCTTCTTGTACTTAAGTCGGCATTGTGCCTTTTGTATTTCATTCCGATGCAATTTATGTGATTCATCGTCAGTAAGAAGGGCCAAGGGGAACAGTAAAAATGAATTGAAGCATCGGAATCTATAACCAGTGTCACAGGAATGGTTCAATCATAGTCAGTAAGTAGAGTCAGTCTCCTTATACTTAAGTCGGCATTGTGCCTTTTCTATTTACTTCCGATGCAATTCCTGTGTTTCATCGTCAATAACAATGTCCAAGGGATACAGCAAACCTGGAGTGAAGCATCGGAATCTATAACTAGTGTCAATGGAATGGTTCAAAACATAGACAGTAAGAAGAGTCAGTCTTCTTGTACTTAAGTCGGCATTGTGCCTTTTGTATTTATTCCGATGCAATTTCTGTGTTTCATCGTCAATAAGAAGGTCAGAGGGATACAGTAAACCTGAAGTGAAGCATCGGAATCTATAGCTAGTGTCACAGGAATGGTTCAAACATAGTCAGGAAGAAGAGTCAGTCTTCTTGTCCTTAATTCGGCATTGTGCCTTTTGTATTTAATTCCGATGCAATTTCTGTGTTTCATCGTCAATAAGAAGGTCCAAGGGATACAGTAAACCTGGAGTGAAGCATCGGAATCAATAACTAGTGTTACAGGAATGGTTCAAAACATAGTCAGTAAGAAGAGTCGGTCTTCTTGTACTAAGTCGGCATTGTGCCTTTTGTATTTAATTCCGATGCAATTTCATCGTTTCATCGTCAATAAGAAGGCCCAAGGGATACAGTAAACCTGGAGTGAAGCATCGGAATCTATAACTAGTGTCACAGGAATGGTTCAAAACATAGACAGTAGGAAGAGTCAGTCATCTTGTCCTTAAGTCGGCATTGAGCCTTTTGTATTTAATTCCGAAACAATTTCTGTGTTTCATCGTCAATACGAAGGTCAGAGGGATACAGCAAACCTGAAGTGAAGCATCGGAATCCAAAACTAGTGTCACAGGAATGGTTCAAAGCATAGACAGTAGGAAGAATCAGTCTTCTTGTACTTAACTCGGCATTGTGCCTTTTGTATTTAATTCCGATGCAATCGCTGTTTTTCATCGTCAATAAAAAAGTCCAAGGTATACAGTAAACCTGAAGTGAAGCATCGGAATCTATAACTAGTGTCACAGGAATGGTTCAAAACATTGTCAGTGAGAAGAGTCAGTCTTCTTGTACTTAAGTCGGCATTGTGCCTTTTGTATTTAATTCCGATGCAATTTCTGTGTTTCATCGTCAATAAGAAGGTCAGAGGGATACAATAAACCTGAAGTGAAGCATCGGAATCTATAACTAGTGTCACAGGAATGATTCAACACAAAGTCAGTAAGAAGAGTCAGTCTTCTTGTCCTTAAGTCGGCATTGTGCATTTTGTATTTAATTCCGATGCAATTTGTGTGTTTCATCGTCAATAAGATGGTCCAAGGGATACAGTAAACCTGGAGTGTAGCAACGGAATCTATAACTAGTGTCACAGGAATGGTTCAAAATATAGACAGTAAGTAGAGTCAGTCTTCGTGTACTTAAGTCGGCATTTTGCCTTTTGTAATAAACTCCGATGCAATTTCTGTGTTTCATCGTCAATAAGAAGGTCCAAGGGATACAGTAAACCTGAAGTGAAGCATCGGAATCTATAACTAGTGTCACAGGAATGATTCGAAACAAAGTCAGTAAGAAGAGTCAGTCTTCTTGTACTTAAGTCGGCATTGTGCCTTTTGTATTTAATTCCGATGCAATTTCTATGTTTATTGTCAATAAGAAGGTCGAAGGGATACAGTAAACCTGAAGTGAAGCATCGGAATCCACAACTGGTGTCACAGGAATGGTTCAAAGCATAGTCAGTAAGAAGAGTCAGTCTTCTTGCCTTAAGTCGGCATTGTGCCTTTTGTATTTAATTCCGATGCAATTTCTGTGTCTCATCGTCAATAAGAAGGTCCAAGGGATACAGTAAACCTGGAGTGTAGCATCGGAATGTATAACTCGTGTCACAGGAATGGTTCAAAACATAGACAGAAAGAAGAGTCAGTCTTTGTGTACTTAAGTCGGCATTTTGCCTTTTGTATTTAATTCCGATGCAATTACTGTGTTTCATCGTCAAATATCAGGTCCAAGGGATACAGTAAACCTGGAGTGAAGCATCGGAATCTATATCTAGTGTCACAGGAATGGTTCAAAACATAGTCCGTAAGAAGAGTCAGTCTTCTTGTACTTATGTCGGCATTGTGCCTTTTGTATTTAATTCCGATGCAATTTCTGTGTTTCATCGTCAATAAGTAGGTCCAAGGGATACAGTAAATCTGAAGTGAAGCATTGGAATCTATAAATAGTGTCACAGTAATGGTTCAAAACGTAGACAGTAAGAAGAGTCAGTCTTCTTGTACTTAAGTCGGTATTGTGCCTTTTGTATTTAATTCCGATGCAATTTCTGTGTTTCATCGACAATAAGAAGATCAGAGGGATACAGTAAACCTGAACTGAAGCATCGGAATCTATAACTAGTGTCACAGGAATGGTTCAGAACATTGACAGAAGGAAGAGTCAGTCTTCTTGTACTTAAGTCGGCATTGTGCCTTTTGTATTTAATTCCGATGCAATTTCTGTGTTTCATTGTCAAAAAGAAGGTCCAAGGGATAGAGTAAACCTGAAGTGAAGCATCGGAATATATGACTAGTGTCACAGGAATGGTTCAAACATAGACAGTAAGAAGAGTCAGTCTTCTTGCACTTAAGTCGGTATTGTGCATTTTGTATTTAATTCCGATGCAACTTCTGTGTTTCACCGTCAATAAGAAGGTCCAAGGGATACTGTAAACCTGAAGTGAAGCATCGGAATCTATAACTAGTGTCACAGGAATGGTTCAAAACATAGACAGTAGGAAAAGTCAGTGATCTTGTCCTTAAGTCGGAATTGTGCCCTTTGTATTTAATTCCGATGCAATCTCTGTGTTTCATCGTCAATACGAAGGTCAGAGGGATACAGTAAACCTGAAGTGAAGCATCGGAATCCAAAACTAGTCTCACAGGAATGGTTCAAAACATAGACAGTAGGAAGAGTCAGTCATCTTGTCCTTAAGTCGACATTGTGCCTTTTCTAATTAATTCCGATGCAACTTCTGTGTTTCATCGTCAATACGAAGGTGAGACGGATACAATAAACCTGAAGTGAAGCATCGGAATCTATAACTAGTGTCACAGGAATGTTTCAAATCATAGTCTGTAGGAAGAGTCAGTCTTCGTGTCTTTAAGTCGGCATTGTGCCTTTTGTATTTAATTCCGATGCAATTTCTGTGTTTCATCGGCAATTAGGTCAGTGGGATACAGTAAACCTGAAGTGAAGCATCGGATTCTATAACTAGTGTCACAGGAATGGTTCAAAACATAGACAGTAGGAAGAGTCAGTCTTCTTGTACTTAAGTCGGCATTGTGCCTATTCTATTTACTTCCGATGCAATTTCTGTGTTTCATCGTCAATAAGAAGGTCCAAGGGATACAGTACACCTGGAGTGAAGCATCGGGATCTATAACTAGTGTCAATGGAATAGTTCAAAACATAGACAGTAAGAAGAGTCAGTCTTCTTGTACTTAAGTAGGATTTTGTGCCTTTTGTATTTAATTCCGATGCAATTTCTGTGTTTCATCGTCAACAAGAAGGTCAGAGGGATAGAGTAAACCTGTAGTGAAGCATCAGAATCTATAGCTAGTGTCACAGGAATGGTTAAAAACATAGTCAGTAAGAAGAGTGAGTCTTCTTGCCCTTAAGTCGGCATTGTGCCTTTTGTATTTAATTACGATGCAAGTTCTGTGTTTCATCGTCAATAAGTAGGTCCAAGGGATACAGTAAACCTGGAGTGAAGCATCGGAATCTATAACTAGTGTCGCAGGAATGGATCAAAGCATATACAGTAAGAAGAGTCAGTCTTCTTGTACTTAAGTCGGCATTGTGCCTTTTGTATTTAATTCCGATGCAATTTCTGTGTTTCATCGTCAATAAGAAGGTCCAAGGGATACAGTGAATCTCAAGTGAAGCATCGGAATCTATAACTAGTGTCACAGGAATGGTTCAAAACATAGTCAGTAGGGAGAATCGGTCTTCATGTACTTAAGTCGGCATTGTGCCTTTTGTATTTAATTCCGATGCAATTTCTGTGTTTCATCGTCAATAAGAAGATCCAAGGGATACAGTAAACCTGAAGTGAAGCATCGGAATCTATAACTAGTGACACAGGAATGGTTCACAACACAGATAGTAGGAAGAGTCAGTCTTCTTGTACTTAAGCCGGCATTGTGCCTTTGTATTTAATTCCTATGCAATTTCTGAGTTTCATCGTCAATAAAAAGGTCCAAGGGATACAGTAAACCTGCAGTGAAGCATCGAAATCTATAACTAGTGTCACAGGAATGGTTCTAAACAAAGTCAGTAAGAAGAGTCAGTCTTCTTGTCCTTATGTCGGCATTGTGCCTTTTGTATTTAATTCCGATGCAATTTCTGTGTTTCATCGTCAATAAGAAGGTCCAAGGGATACAGTAAACCTGGAGTGTAGCATCGGAATCTATAACTAGTGTCACAGGAACGGTTCAAAACATAGACAGTAAGAAGAGTCTGTCTTCGTGTACTTAAGTCGGTATTTTGCCTTTTGTATTTAATTCCGATGCAATTTCTGTTTATCATCGTCAATAAGAAGGTCCAAGGGATACAGTAAACCTGAAGTGAATCATCGGAATCTATAACTAGTGTCAAAGGAATGGTTCAAAACATAGTCAGTAAGAAGAGTCAGTCTTCTTGTACTTATATCGGCATTGTGCCTTTTCAATTTAATTCCGATGCTATTTCTGTGTTTCATCGTCAATAACAAGGTCCAAGGGATACAGTAAACGTGGAGTGAAGCATCGAAATCTATAACTAGTGTCACAGGAATGGTTCAAAACATAGACAGTAGGAAGAGTCGGTCTTCATGTACTTAAGTCGGCATTGTGCTTTTTGTATTTAATTCCGATGCAATTTCTGTGTTTCATCATCAATAAGATAGTCCAAGGGATACAGTAAACCTGAAGTGAAGCATCGGAATCTATAACTAGTTGTCACAGGAATGGTTCAAAACATAGACAGTTAGAAGAGTCAGTCTTCTTGTACATAAGTCGGTATTGTGTCTTTTGTATTTAATTCCGATGCAATTTCTGTGTTCCATCGACAATAAGAAGTTCCAAGGGATACAGTAAACCTGAAGTGAAGCATCGAAATCCATAACTAGTGTCATAGGAATGGTTCTAAACATAGACAGTAAGAAGAGTCAGTCTTCTTGTACTTAAGTCGGCATTGTGCCTTTTCCATTTAATTCTGTGTTTAATCGTCAATAAGAAGGTCCAAGGGATTTAGTAAACCTGAAGTGAAGCATCGGAATCTGTAACTAGTGTCACAGGAATATTTCAAACATAGTCAGTAAGAAGAGTCAGTCTTCTTGTACTTATGTCGGCATTGTGCCTTTGGAATTTAATTCCGATGCAATTTCTGTGTTACATCGTCAACAAGAAGGTCCGAGGGATGCAGTAAACCTGGAGTGAAGCATCGGAATCTATAACTAGTGTCACAGGAATGGTTTTAAACATGGACAGTAAGAAGGGTCAGTCTTCTTGTACTTAAGTTGGCGTTGTGCTTTTTGTGTTTATTTGCGATGCAATTTCTGTGTTTCATCGTCAATAAGAAGGTCCAAGGGGTACAATAGACCTGATTTGAAGCATCGGAATCTATAACTAGTGTCACAGGAATGGTTCAAAACATAGACAGTAAGAAGAGTCAGTCTTCTTGTACTTAAGTCGGCATTGTGCCTTTTGTATTTAATTCCGATACAATTTCTGTGTTTCATCGTCAATAAGAAGGTCAAAGGGATACAGTAAATCTGAAGTGATGCATCGGAATCTATAACTAGAGTCACAAGAATGGTTCAAAACATAGACAGTAAGAAGAGTCAGTCTTCTAGAACTAAAGTCGGCATTGTGCCTATTGTATTTAATTCCGATGCAATATCTGTGTTTCGTCGTCAATAAGAAGGGCCAAGGGATGCAGTAAACCTGGAGTGAAACATCGGAATCTACAACTAGCGTCACAAGAATGGTTCAAAGCATAGTCAGTAAGAAGAGTCAGTCTTCATGTAGTTAAGTCGGCATTGTGCCTTTTGTATTTAATTGCGATGCAATTTCTGTGTTTCATCGTCAATAAGAAGGTCAGAGGGATACAGTAAACCTGAAGTGAAGCATCGGAATCTATAACTAGTGTCACAGGAATGGTCAAAACTTAGACAGTAGGAAGAGTCTGTATCCTTGTACTTAAGTCGGCATTGTGCCTTTTGTATTTAATTGCGATGCAATTTCTGTGTTTCATCGTCAATAAGAAGGTCAGAGGGATACAGAAAACCTGCAGTGAAACATCGGAATCCAAAACTAGTGTCACAGGAATGGTTTAAATCATAGACAGTAGGAAGAGTCAGTCTTCTTGTACTTAATTCGCATTGTGCCTTTTGTACTTAATTCCGATGCAATTTCTGTGTTTCATCGTCAATAAGAAGGTCCAAGGCATACAGTAAACCTGGAGTGAAGCATCGGAGTCCATAACTAGTGTCACAGGAATGGTTCAAAACATAGTCTGTAAGAAGAGTCAGTCTGCTTGTTCTTAAGTCTGCATTGTGCATTTTGTGTTTAATTCCGATGCAATTTGTGTGTTTCATCGTCAATAAGATGGTCCAAGGGTTACAGTAAACCTGGAGTGTAGCGACGGAATCTATATCTAGTGTCACAGGAATGGTTCAAAATATAGACAGTTAGTAGAGTCAGTCTTCGTGTACTTAAGTCGGCATTTTGCCTTTTATAATAAACTCCGATGCAATTTCTGTGTTTCATCGTCAATAAGAAGGCCCAAGGGATACAGTAAACCTGGAGTGAAGCATCGGAATCTATAACCAGTGTCACAGTAATGGTTCAAAACATAGACAGAAAGAAGAGTCAGTCTTCTAGTACTTAAGTCGGCATTGTGCCTTTTGTATTTAATTCCGATGCAATTTCTGTGTTTCATCGGCAATAAGGTCAGTGGGATACAGTAAACCTGAAGTGAAGCATCGGAATCTATAACTAGTGTCACAGGAATGGTTCAAAACATAGACAGTAGGAAGAGTCTGTCTTCTTGTACTTAAGTCGGCATTGGGCCTTTTCTATTTAATTCCGATGCAATTTCTGTGTTTCATCGTCAATAACAAGGTCAGAGGGATACAATAAACCTGAAGTGAAGCATCGGAATCTTTAACTCGTGTCACATGAATGGTTCCACACAAAGTCATTAAGAAGAGTCAGTCTTCTTGTCCTTAAGTTGGCATTGTGCCTTTTGTATTTAATTCCGATGCAATTTGTGTGTTTCATCGTCAATAAGAAGGTCCCAGGGATACAGTAAACTTGGAGTGAAGCATCGGAATTTGTACTAGTGTCACAGTAATGGTTCAAAACATAGACAGTAAGAAGAGCCAGTCTTCTTGTCCTTAGGTCGGCATTGTGCCTTTGGAATTTAATTCCGATGCAATTTCTGTGTTACATCGTCAACAAGAAGGTCCGAGGGATGCAGTAAACCTCAAGTGAAGCATCGGAATCTGTAACTAGTGTCACAGGAGTGGTTCAAAACATAGACAGTAGGCGGAGTCAGTCTTCTTGTACTTAAGTCGGCATTGTGCTTTTTGTATTTAATTCCGATGCAATTTCTGTGTTTCATCATCAATAAGATGGTCCAAGGGATACAGTAAACCTGAAGTGAAGCATCGGAATCTATAACTAGTGTCACAGGAATGGTTCAAAACATAGACAGTAAGAAAAGTCAGTCGTCATGTACTTAAGTCGGCATTGTGCCTTTTCTATTTAATTCCGATGCAATTTCTGTGTTTCCTCGTCAATAAGAAGGTCAGAGGGATACAGTAAACCTGAAGTGAAGCTTCCGAATCTATACCTAGTGCCACAGGAATGGTTCGAAACATAGACAGTAAGAAGAGTCAGTTTTCTTGTACTTAAGTGGTCATTGTGCCTTTTGTATTTAATTCCGATGCAATTTCTGTGTTTCATCGTCAATACGAAGATGAGAGGGATACAGTAAACCTGAAGTGAAGCATCGGAATCTATAACTAGTGTCACAGAAATGGTTCAAAACATTGACTGCAGGAAGAGTCAGTCTTCTTGTACTGAAGTTGGCATTGTGCCTTATGTATTTAATTCCCATGCAATTTCTGTGTTTCATCGTCTGTAAGCGGGTCCAAGTGATACAGTAAACCTGAAGTGAAGCATCGGAATCTATAACTAGTTGTCACAGGAATGGTTCAAAACATAGACAGTTAGAAGAGTCAGTCTTCTTGTACATAAGTAGGTATTGTGTCTTTTGTATTTAATTCCGATGCAATTTCTGTGTTCCATCGACAATAAGAAGTTCCAAGGGATACAGTAAACCTGAAGTGAAGCATCGAAATCCATAACTAGTGTCATAGGAATGGTTCTAAACATAGACAGTAAGAAGAGTCAGTCTTCTTGTACTTAAGTCGGCATTGTGCCTTTTCCATTTAAATCTGTGTTTAATCGTCAATAAGAAGGTCCAAGGGATTTAGTAAACCTGAAGTGAAGCATCGGAATCTGTAACTAGTGTCACAGGAATATTTCAAACATAGTCAGTAAGAAGAGTCAGTCTACTTGTACTTATGTCGGCATTGTGCCTTTGGAATTTAATTCCGATGCAATGTCTGTGTTACATCGTCAACAAGAAGGTCCGAGGGATGCAGTAAACCTGGAGTGAAGCATCGGAATCTATAACTAGTGTCACAGGAATGGTTTTAAACATGGACAGTAAGAAGGGTCAGTCTTCTTGTACTTAAGTCGGCGTTGTGCTTTTTGTGTTTAATTGCGATGCAATTTCTGTGTTTCATCGTCAATAAGAAGGTCCAAGGGGTACAATAGACCTGAATTGAAGCATCGGAATCTATAACTAGTGTCACAGGAATGGTTCAAAACATAGACAGTAAGAAGAGTCAGTCTTCTTGTACTTAAGTCGGCATTGTGCCTTTTGTATTTAATTCCGATACAATTTCTGTGTTTCATCGTCAATAAGAAGGTCAAAGGGATACAGTAAATCTGAAGTGATGCATCGGAATCTATAACTAGAGTCACAAGAATGGTTCAAAGCATAGACAGTAAGAAGAGTCAGTCTTCTACAACTAAAGTCGGCATTGTGCCTATTGTATTTAATTCCGATGCAATATCTGTGTTTCGTCGTCAATAAGAAGGGCCAAGGGATGCAGTAAACCTGGAGTGAAACATCGGAATCTACAACTAGCGTCACAAGAATGGTTCAAAGCATAGTAAGTAAGAAGAGTCAGTCTTCATGTAGTTAAGTCGGCATTGTGCCTTTTGTATTTAATTGCGATGCAATGTCTGTGTTTCATCGTCAATAAGAAGGTCAGAGGGATACAGTAAACCTGAAGTGAAGCATCGGAATCTATAACTAGTGTCACAGGAATGGTCAAAACTTAGACAGTAGGAAGAGTCTGTATCCTTGTACTTAAGTCGGCATTGTGCCTTTTGTATTTAATTGCGATGCAATTTCTGTGTTTCATCGTCAATAAGAAGGTCAGAGGGATACAGTTAACCTGCAGTGAAACATCGGAATCCAAAACTAGTGTCACAGGAATGGTTCAAATCATAGACAGTAGGAAGAGTCAGTCTTCTTGTACTTAATTCGCATTGTGCCTTTTGTACTTAATTCCGATGCAATTTCTGTGTTTCATCGTCAATAAGAAGGTCCAAGGCATACAGTAAACCTGGAGTGAAGCATCGGAATCCATAACTAGTGTCACAGGAATGGTTCAAAACATAGTCTGTAGGAAGAGTCAGTCTGCTTGTTCTTAAGTCTGCATTGTGCATTTTGTGTTTAATTCCGATGCAATTTGTGTGTTTCATCGTCAACAAGATGGTCCAAGGGTTACAGTAAACCTGGAGTGTAGCGACGGAATCTATAACTAGTGTCACAGGAATGGTTCAAAATATAGACAGATAGTAGAGTCAGTCTTCGTGTACTTATGTCGGCATTTTGCCTTTTATAATAAACTCCGATGCAATTTCTGTGTTTCATCGTCAATAAGAAGGCCCAAGGGATACAGTAAACCTGGAGTGAAGCATCGGAATCTATAACCAGTGTCACAGTAATGGTTCAAAACATAGACAGAAAGAAGAGTCAGTCTTCTAGTACTTAAGTCGGCATTGTGCCTTTTGTATTTAATTCCGTTGCAATTTCTGTGTTTCATCGGCAATAAGGTCAGTGGGATACAGTTAACCTGAAGTGAAGCATCGGAATCTATAACTAGTGTCACAGGAATGGTTCAAAACATAGACAGTAGGAAGAGTCAGTCTTCTTGTACTTAAGTCGGCATTGGGCCTTTTCTATTTAATTCCGATGCAATTTCTGTGTTTCATCGTCAATAACAAGGTCGGAGGGATACAATAAACCTGAAGTGAAGCATCGGAATCTTTAACTCGTGTCACATGAATGGTTCCACACAAAGTCAGTAAGAAGAGTCAGTCTTCTTGTCCTTAAGTTGGCATTGTGCCTTTTGTATTTAATTCCGATGCAATTTGTGTGTTTCATCGTCAATAAGAAGGTCCAAGGGATACAGTAAACCTGGAGTGAAGCATCGGAATTTGAACTAGTGTCACAGTAATGGTTCAAAACATAGACAGTAAGAAGAGTCAGTCTTCTTGTCCTTAGGTCGGCATTGTGCCTTTTGTATTTAATTCCGATGCAATTTCTGTGTCTCATCGTCAATAAGAAGGTCCAAAGGATACAGTAAACCTGAAGTGAAGCATCGGAACCTATAACTAGTGTCACAGGAATGGTTCAAAATATGGACAGTAAGAAGAGTCAGTCTTCGTGTACTTAAGTCGGCATTTTGCCTTTTGTATTTAATTCCGATGCAATTTCTGTGTTTCATCGTCAGTATGAAGGTCCAGAGGATACAGTAAACCTGAAGTAAAGCATCGGAGTCTATAACTAGTGTCACAGGAATGGTTCAAAACATAGACAGTAAGAAGAGTCACTCTTCTTGTATTTAAGTCGGCATTGTGCCTTTTGTATTTAATTCCGATGCAATTTCTGTGTTTCATCGTCAACAAGAATGTCAGAGGGATACAGTAAACCTGAAGTGAAGCATCGGAATCTATAGCTAGTGTCACAGGAATGCTTCAAACATAGTCAGTAAGAAGAGTCAGTCGTCTTGTTCTTAAGTCGGCATTGCGCATTTTGTATTTTATTCCGATGCAATTTCTGAGTTTCACTTTCAATAAGAAGGTCCAAGGGATACAGTAAACCTGGAGCGAAGCATCGGAATCTATAACTAGTGTCACAGGAATGGTTCAAAACATAGACAGTAAGAAGAGTCAGTCTTCTAGAACTTAAGTCGGCATGGTGCCTTTTGTATTTAATTCCGATGCAATTTCTGTGTTTCATCGTCAATAAGAAGGTCCAAGGGATACAGTAAACCTGGAGTGTAGCATCGGAATCTATAACTAGTGTCACAGGAATGGTTCAAAGCATATACAGTAAGGAGAGTCAGTCTTCTTGTACTTAAGTAGGCATTGTGCCTTTTGTATTTAATTCCGATGCAATTTCTGTGTTTCATCGTCAGTAAGGAGGGTAGAGGGATACAATAAACCTGAAGTGAAGCATCGGAATCTATAACTAGTGTCACAGGAATGATTCAACTCAAAGTCAGTAAGAAGAGTCAGTGTTCTTTTCCTTAAGTCGGCATTGTGCATTTTGTACTTCATTCCGATGCAATTTGTGTGTTTCATCGTCAATAAGATGGTCCAACGGATACAGTAAACCTGGAGTGTAGCAACGGAATCTATAACTAGTGTCACAGGAATGGTTCAAAATATAGACAGTAAGTAGAGTCAGTCTTCGTGTACTATAGTCGTCATTTTGCCTTTTGTAATAAACTCCGATGTAATTTCTGTGTTTCATCGTCAATAAGAAGGTCCAAGGGATACAGTAAACCAGAAGTGAAGCATCGGAACCTATAACTATTGTCACAGGAATGGTTCAAAACATAGTCAGTAAGAAGAGTCAGTCTTCTTGTACTTAAGTCGGCATTGTGCCATTTGTATTTAATTCCGATGCAATTTCTGTGTTTCATCGTCAATAAGAATGTCAGAGGGATATAGTAAACGTGAAGTGAAGCATCGGAATCTATAACAGGTGTCACAGGAACGGTTCAAAACATTGACAGTAGGAAGAGTCAGTCTTCTTGTACTTAAGTCGGCATTGTGCCTTTTGTATTTAATTCCGATGCAATTTCTATGTTTATCGTCAGTAAGAAGGTCGAAGGGATACAGTAAACCTGAAGTGAAGCATCGGAATCCACGACTGGTGTCACAGGAATGGATCAAAACATAGTCAGTAAGAAGATTCAGTCTTCTTGTCCTTAAGTCGGCATTGTGCCTTTTGTATTTAATTCCGATGCTATTTCTGTGTCTCATCGTCAATAAGAAGGTCCAATGGATACAGTAATCCTGGAGTGTAGCATCGGAATGTATAACTCGTGTCACAGGAATGGTTCAAATCATAGACAGAAAGAAGGGTCAGTCTTCGTGTACTTATGTCGGCATTTTGCCTTTTGCATTTAATTCCGATGCAATTTCTGTGTTTCATCGTCAATATGAAGGTCCAAGGGATACAGTAAACCTGAAGTGAAGCATCGGAATCCATAACCAGTGTCACAGTAATGGTTCAAAACATAGACAGAAAGGAGAGTCAGTCTTCTAGTACTTAAGTCGGCATTGTGCCTGTTGTATTTAATTCCGATGCAATTTCTGTGTTTCATCGGCAATAAGGTCAGTGGGATACAGTAAACCTGAAGTGAAGCATTGGAATCTATAACTAGTGTCACAGGAATGGTTCAAAACATAGACAGTAGGAAGAGTCAGTCCTCTTGTACTTAAGTCGGCATTGGGCCTTTTCTATTTAATTCCGATGCAATTTCTGTGTTTCATCGTCAATAACAAGGTCAGAGGGATACAATAAACCTGAAGTGAAGCATCGGAATCTTTAACTCGTGTCACATGAATGGTTCCACACAAAGTCAGTAAGAAGAGTCAGTCTTCTTGTCCTTAAGTTGGCATTGTGCCTTTTGTATTTAATTCCGATGCAATTTGTGTGTTTCATCGTCAATAAGAAGGTCCAAGAGATACAGTAAACCTGGAGTGAAGCATCGGAATTTGTACTAGTGTCACAGTAATGGTTCAAAACATAGACAGTAAGAAGAGTCAGTCTTCTTGTCCTTAGGTCGGCATTGTGCCTTTTATATTTAATTCCGATGCAATTTCTGTGTCTCATCGTCAATAAGAAGGTCCAAAGGATACAGTAAACCTGAAGTGAAGCATCGGAATCTATAACTAGTGTCACAGGAATGGTTCAAAATATGGACAGTAAGAAGAGTCAGTCTTCGTGTACTTAAGTCGGCATTTTGCCTTTTGTATTTAATTCCGATGCAATTTCTGTGTTTCATCGTCAGTATGAAGGTCCAGAGGATACAGTAAACCTGAAGTGAAGCATCGGAATCTATAACTAGTGTCACAGGAATGGTTCAAAACATAGACAGTAAGAAGAGTCACTCTTCTTGTATTTAAGTCGGCATTGTGCCTTTTGTATTTAATTCCGATGCAATTTCTGTGTTTCATCGTCAACAAGAATGTCAGAGGGATACAGTAAACCTGAAGTGAAGCATCGGAATCTATAGCTAGTGTCACAGGAATGCTTCAAACATAGTCAGTAAGAAGAGTCAGTCTTCTTGTTCTTAAGTCGGCATTGCGCATTTTGTATTTTATTCCGATGCAATTTCTGAGTTTCATTTTCAATAAGAAGGTCCAAGGGATACAGTAAACCTGGAGCGAAGCATCGGAATCTATAACTAGTGTCACAGGAATGGTTCAAAACATAGACAGTAAGAAGAGTCAGTCTTCTTGAACTTAAGTCGGCATGATGCCTTTTGTATTTAATTCCGATGCAATTTCTGTGTTTCATCGTCAATAAGAAGGTCCACGGGATACAGTAAACCTGGAGTGTAGCATCGGAATCTATAACTAGTGTCACAGGAACGGTTCAAAGCATATACAGTAAGGAGAGTCAGTCTTCTTGTACTTAAGTAGGCATTGTGCCTTTTGTATTTAATTCCGATGCAATTTCTGTGTTTCATCGTCAGTAAGGAGGGTAGAGGGATACAATAAACCTGAAGTGAAGCATCGGAATCTATAACTAGTGTCACAGGAATGATTCAACACAAAGTCAGTAAGAAGAGTCAGTGTTCTTGTCCTTAAGTCGGCATTGTGCATTTTGTACTTCATTCCGATGCAATTTGTGTGTTTCATCGTCAATAAGATGGTCCAACGGATACAGTAAACCTGGAGTGTAGCAACGGAATCTATAACTAGTGTCACAGGAATGGTTCAAAATATAGACAGTAAGTAGAGTCAGTCTTCGTGTACTATGATCGTCATTTTGCCTTTTGTAATAAACTCCGATGTAATTTCTGTGTTTCATCGTCAATAAGAAGGTCCAAGGGATACAGTAAACCAGAAGTGAAGCATCGGAATCTATAACTATTGTCACAGGAATGGTTCAAAACATAGTCAGTAAGAAGAGTCAGTCTTCTTGTACTTAAGTCGGCATTGTACCATTTGTATTTAATTCCGATGCAATTTCTGTGTTTCATCGTCAATAAGAATGTCAGAGGGATATAGTAAACGTGAAGTGAAGCATCGGAATCTATAACAGGTGTCACAGGAATGGTTCAAAACATTGACAGTAGGAAGAGTAAGTCTTCTTGTACTTAAGCCGGCATTGTGCCTTTTGTATTTAATTCCGATGCAATTGCTATGTTTATCGTCAGTAAGAAGGTCGAAGGGATACAGTAAACCTGAAGTGAAGCATCGGAATCCACGACTGGTGTCACAGGAATGGTTCAAAACATAGTCAGTAAGAAGAGTCAGTCTTCTTGTCCTTAAGTCGGCATTGTGCCTTTTGTATTTAATTCCGATGCAATTTCTGTGTCTCATCGTCAATAAGAAGGTCCAATGGATACAGTAATCCTGGAGTGTAGCATCGGAATGTATAACTCGTGTCACAGGAATGGTTCAAATCATAGACAGAAAGAAGAGTCAGTCTTCGTGTACTTATGTCGGCATTTTGCCTTTTGCATTTAATTCCGATGCAATTTCTGTGTTTCATCGTCAATATGAAGGTCCAAGGGATACAGTAAACCTGAAGTGAAGCATCGGAATCTATATCTAGTGTCACTGGAATCGTTCAAAATATAGACAGTAAGAAGAGTCAGTCTTCTTGTACTTAAGTCGGCATTGTGCCTTTTGTATTTAATTCCGCTGCAATTTCTGTGTTTCATCGTGAATAAGAAGATCAGAGGGAAACAGTAAACCTGAACTGAATCATCGGAATCTATAACTAGTGTCACAGAAATGGTTCAAAGCATTGACAGAAGGAAGAGTCAGTCTTCTTGTACTTAAGTCGGTATTTTGCCTTTTGTATTTAATTCCGTTCCAATTTCTGTGTTTCATTGTCAATAAGAAGGTCCAAGGGATACAGTAAACCTGAAGTGAAGCATCGGAATATATAACTAGTGTCACAGGAATGGTTCAAAACATAGACAGTAAGAAGAGTCAGTCTTCTTGTACTTATGTCGGTATTGTGCATTTTGTATTTAATTCCGATGCAATTTCTGTGTTTCACCGTCAATAAGAAGGTCCAAGGGATACAGTAAACCTGAAGTGAAGCATCGGAATCTATAACTAGTGTCACAGGAATGGTTCAAAACATAGTCAGTAAGAAGAGTCAGTCTTCTTGTACTAAGTCGGCATTGTGCCTTTTGTATTTAATTCTGATGCAATTTCTGTGTTTCATCTTCAATAAGAAGGCCCAAGGGATAAAGTAAACCTGGAGTGAAGCATCGGAATCTATAACTAGTGTCACAGGAATGGTTCAAAACATAGACAGTAGGAAGAGTCAGTCATCTTGTCCTTAAGTCGGCATTGTGCCTTTTGTATTTAATTCCGATGCAATTTCTGTGTTTCATCGTCAATAAGAAGGTCAGAGGGATACAATAAACCTGAAATGAAGCATCGGAATCTATAACTAGTGTCACAGTAATGGTTCAAAGCATAGACAGTAAGAAGAGTCAGTCTTCTTGTCCTTAAGTCGGCATTGTGCCTTTTGTATTTAATTCCGATGCAATTTCTGTGTTTCATCGTCCATAAGAAGGTCCAAGGGATACAGTAGACCTGGAGTGTAGCATCGGTATCTATAACTAGTGTCACAGGAATGGTTAAAAACATAGACAGTAAGAAGAGTCAGTCTTCGTGTACTTAAGTCGGCATTTTGCCTTTCGTATTTAATTCCGATGCAATTTCTGTGTTTCATCGTCAATATGAAGGTCCAAAGGATACAGTTAACCTGAAGTGAAGCATCGGAATCTATAACTAGTGTCACAGGAATGGTTCAAAACATAGTCAGTAAGAAGAGTCAGTCTTCTTGTACTTAAGTCGGCATTGTGCCTTTTCTATTTAATTCCGATGCAATTTCTGTGTTTCATCGTCAATAACAAGGTCCAAGGGTTACAGTAAACCTGGAGTGAAGCATCGGAATCTATAACTAGTGTCATTGGAATGGTTCAAACATAGACAGTAAGAAGAGTCGGTCTTCTTGTACTTAAGTCGGCATTGTGCCTTTTGTATTTATTTCCGATGCAATATCTGTGTTTCATCTTCAATAAGAGGGTAAGAGGGATACAGTAAACCTGAAGTGAAGCATCCGAATCTATAACTAGTGTCACAGGAATCTTTCAAAACATAGTCAGTAAAAGGAGTCAGTCTTCTTGTACTTAAGTCGGCATTGTGCCTTTTGTATTCAATTCCGATGCAATTTCTGTGTTTCATCGTCAATAAGAAGGTCAGAGGGATACAGTAAACCTGAAGTGAAGCATCGGAATCAATAAATAGTGTCACAGGAATGGTTCAAAACGTAGACAGTAAGAAGCGTCAGTCTTCTTGTCCTTAAGTCGGCATTGTGCCTTTTGTATTTAATTCCGATGCAATTTCTGTGTTTCATTGTCAATAAGAAGGTCCAAGGGATACAGTAAACCTGAAGTGAAGCATCGGAATATATAACTAGTGTCACAGGAATGGTTCAAAACATAGACAGTAAGAAGAGTCAGTCTTCGTGTACTAAGGTCGGCATTGTGCTTTTTCTATTTAGCTCCGATGCAATTTCTGTGTTTTATCGTCATTAAGAATGTCAAAGGGATACAGTAAACCTGAAGTGTAGCATCGGAATCAATAACTAGTGTCACAGGAATGGTTCAAAACATAGTCAGTAAGAAGAGTCGGTCTTCTTGTACTAAGTCGGCATTGTGCCTTTTGTATTTATTTCCGATGCAATTTCTGTGTTTCATCGTCAATACGAAGGGCAGAGGGATACAGTAAACCTAAAGTGAAGCATCGGAATATATAACTAGTGTCACAGGAATGGTTCAAAACATAGACAGTAAGAAGAGTCAGTATTCTTGTACTTAAGTCGGTATTGTGCATTTTGTATTTAACTCCGATGCAATTTCTGTGTTTCAACGTCAATAAGAAGTTCCAAGCGATACAGTAAACCTGGAGTGAAGCATCGGAATCTATAACTAGTGTCACAGGAATGGTTCAAAACATAGACAGTAGGAAGAGTCAGTCATCTTGTCCTTAAGTCGGCATTGAGCCTTTTGTATTTAATTCCGATGCAGTTTCTGTGTTTCATCGTCAATACGAAGGGCAGAGGGATACAGTAAACCTAAAGTGAAGCATCGGAGTCCAAAACTAGTGTCACAGGAATGCTTCAAAACATAGACAGTAGGAAGAATCAGTCTTCTTGTACTTAAGTCGGCATTGTGCCTTTTGTATTTAATTCCGATGCAATTTCTATGTTTATTGTCAATAAGAAGGTCGAAGGGATACAGTAAACCTGAAGTGAAGCATCGGAATCCACAACTGGTGTCACAGGAATGGTTCAAAACATAATCAGTAAGAAGAGTCAGTCTTCTTGTCCTTAAGTCGACATTGTGCCTTTTGTATTTAATTCCGAAGCAATTTCTGTGTCTCATCGTCAATAAGAAGGTCCAAGGGATACAGTAAACCTTGGAGTGTAGCCACGGAAAGTATAACTCGTGTCACAGGAATGGTTCAAAACATAGACAGTAAGAAGAGTCAGTCTTCTTGTACTTATGTCGGCATTGTGCCTTTTGTATATAATTCCGATGCAATTTCTGTGTTTCATCGTCAATAAGAAGGTCCAAGGGATACAGTAAATCTTAGGTGAAGCATCGGAATCTATAAATAGTGTCACAGGAATGGTTCAAAACATAGACCGTAGGAAGAGTCAGTCTTCTTGTACTTATGTCGACATTATGCCTTTTCTATTTAATTCCGATGCAATGTCTGTGTTTCATCGTCAATAAGAAGGTCGGAGGGATACAATAATCCTGAAGTGAAGAATCGGAATCTTTAACTCGTGTCACAGGAATGGTTCCACACAAAGTCAGTAAGAAGAGTCAGTCTTCTTGTCCTTACGTCGGCATTGAGCTATTTGTATTTAATTCCGAGGCAATTTGTGTGTTTCATCGTCAATAAGATGTTCCAAGTGATACAGTAAACCTGGAGTATGGCATCGGAATCTATAACTAGTGTCACAGGAATGGTTCAAAATATAGACAGTAAGAAGAGTCAGTCTTCGTGTACTTAAGTTGGCATTTTGCCTTTTGTAATAAAATCCGATGCAATTTATGTGTTTCATCGCCAATAAGAAGGTCCAAGGGATACAGTAAACCTGGAGTGAAGCATCGGAATCTATAACTAGTGTCAATGGAATGGTTCAAAACATAGACAGTAAGATGAGGCAGTCTTCTTGTACTTAAGTCGGCATTGTGGCTTTTGTATTTAATTCTGATGCAATTTATGTGATTCATCCTCAGTAAGAAGGTCCAAGTGGAACAGTAAAAATGAATTGAAGCATCGGAATCTCTAACCAGTGTCACAGGAATGGTTTGAAACAAAATCAGCAAGAAGAGTCAGTCTTCATGTACTTAAGTCGGCATTGTGCCTTTTGTATTTAATTCCGATGCAATTTCTATGCTTATTGTCAATAAGAAGGTCGAAGGGATACAGTAAACCTGAAGTGAAGCATCGGAATCCACAACTGGTGTCACAGGAATGGTTCAAAACATAATCAGTAAGACGAGTCAGTCTTCTTGTCCTTAAGTCGGCATTGTGTCATTTGTATTTAATTCCGATGCAATTTCTGTGTCTCATCGTCAATAAGAAGGTCCAAGGGATACAGTAAACCTGGAGTGTAGCATCGGAAACTATAAATAGTGTCACATGAATGGTTCAAAACGTAGACAGTAAGAAGAGTCAGTCTTCTTGTACTTAAGTCGGCATTGTGCCTTTTGTATTTAATTCCGATGCAATTTCTGTGTTTCATCGTCAATAAGATGATCAGAGGGATACAGTAAGCCTGAACTGAAGCATCGGCATCTATAACTAGTGTCACAGGAATGGTTCAAAACATTGACAGAAGGAAGAGTCAGTCTTCTTGTACTTAAGTCGGCATTGTGTCTTTTGAACTTAATTCCGATGCAATTTCTGTGTTTCATTGTCAGTAAGAAGGTCCAAGGGATACAGTAAACCTGAAGTGAAGCATCAAAATATATAACTAGTGTCACAGGAATGGTTCAAATCATAGACAGTAAGAAGAGTCAGTCTACTTGTACTTAAGTCGGTATTGTGCATTTTGTATTTAATTCCGATGCAATTTCTGTGTTTCACCGTCAATAAGAAGGTCCAAGGGATACAGTAAAAATGAAGTGAATCATCGGAATCTATAACTAGTGTCACAGGAATGGTTCAAAACATAGACAGCAAGAAGAGTCAGTCTTCTTGTACTAAGGTCGGCATTGTGCCTTTTCTATTTAATTCCGATGCAATTCCTGTGTTTCATTGTCATTAAGAATGTCCAAGGGATACAGTAAACCTGAAGTGTAGCATCGGAATCAATGACTAGTGTCACAGGAATGGATCAAAACATAGTCAGTAAGAAGAGTCAGTCCTCTTCTACTATGTCGGCATTGTGCCTTTTGTATTTAATTCCGATGCAATTTCTGTGTTTCATCGTCAATAAGAAGGCCCAAGGTATACAGTTAACCTGGAGTGAAGCATCGGAATCTATAACTAGTGTCACACGAATGGTTCAAAACATAGACAGTAGGAAGAGTCAGTATTTCTTGTCCTTAAGTCGGCATTGTGCCTTTTGTATTTAATTCCGATACAATTTCTGTGTTTCATAGTCAATACGAAGGTCAGAGGGATACAGTAAACCTGAAGTGAAGCATCGGAATCCAAAACTAGTGTCACAGGAATGGTTCAAAACATAGACAGTAGGAAGAGTCAGTCAACTTGTCCTTAAGTCGACATTGTGCCTTTTCTATTTAATTCCGATGCAATTTCTGTGTTTCATCGTCAATAAGAAGGTCAGAGGGATACAATAAACCTGAAGTGAAGCATCGGAATCTATAACTAGTGTCAAAGGAATGACTCAACACAAAGTCAGTAAGAAGAGTCAGTCTTCTTGTCCTTAATTCGGCATTGTGCATTTTGTATTTAATTCCGATGCAATTTGTGTGTTTCATCGTCAATAAGATGGTCCAAGGGATACAGTAAACCTGGAGTGTAGCAACGGAATCTATAACTAGTGTCACAGGAATGGTTCAAAATATAGACAGTAAGTAGAGTCAGTCTTCGTGTACTTAAGTCGGCATTTTGACTTTTGTAATAAACTCCGATGCAATGTCTGTGTTTCATCGTCAATTATAAGGTCCAAGGGATACAGTAAACCTGGAGTGAAGCATCGGAATCTATAAATAGTGTCACATGAATGGTTCAAAACGTAGACAGTAAGAAGAGTCAGTCTTCTTGTACTTAAGTCGGCATTGTGCCTTTTGTATTTAATTCCGATGCAATTTCTGTGTTTCATCGTCAATAAGATGATCAGAGGGTTACAGTAAGCCTGAACTGAAGCATCGGCATCTATAACTAGTGTCACAGGAATGGTTCAAAACACTGACAGAAGGAAGAGGCAGTCTTCTTGCACTTAAGTCGGCATTGTGCCTTTTCTATTTAATTCCGATGCAATTTCTGTTTTTCATCGTCAATAATAAGGTCCAAGGGATACAGTACACCTGGAGTGAAGCATGGGGTCTATAACTAGTGTCACTGGAATGGTTCAAAACATAGACAGTAAGAAGAGTCAGTCTTCTTGTCCTTAAGTCGGCATTTTGCTTTTTGTATTTAATTCCGATGCAATTTCTGTGTTTCATCGTCAATAACAATGTGCAAGGGATACAGTAAAACTGGAGTGAAGCATCGGAATCTATATCTAGTGTCAATGGAATAGTTCAAACATAGACAGTAAGAAGAGTCAGTCTTCTTGTACTTAAGTCGGCATTGTGCCTTTTGTATTTAATTCCGATGCAATTTCTGTGTTTCATCGTCAATAAGAAGGTCAGAGGGATACAGTAAACCTGAAGTGAAGCATCGGAATCTTTAGCTAGTGTCACAGGAATGGTTCAAAACATAGTCAGTAAGAAGAGTCAATCTTCTTGTCCTTAAGTCGGCATTGTGCCTTTTGTATTTTATTCCGATGCGATTTCTGTGTTTCATCGTCAATAAGAAGGTCCAAGAGATACAGTAAACCTGGAGTGAAGCATCGGAATCTATAACTAGTGTCGCAGGAATGGATCAAAACATATACAGCTAGAAGAGTGTCTTCTCGTACTTACGTCCGCATTGTGCCTTTTGTATTTAATTCCGATGCAATTTCTGTGTTTCATCGTCAATAAGAAGGTCCAAGGTATACAGTAAACCTCAAGTGAAGCATCGGAATCTATAACTAGTGTCACAGGAATGGTTCAAAACATAGTCAGTAGGGAAAGTCGGTCTTCATGTACTTAAGTCGGCATTGTGACTTTTGTATTTAATTCCGATGCAATTTCTGTGTTTCATCGACAATAAGAAGATCCAAGGGATACAGTAAACCTGAAGTGAAGCATCGGAATCCAAAACTAGTGACACAGGAATGGTTCACAACATAGACAGTAGGAAGAGTCAGTCTTCTTGTACTTAAGTCGGCATTGTGCCTTCTGTATCTAATTCCTATGCAATTTCTGAGTTTCATCGTCAATAAGAAGGTCCAAGGGATACAGTAAACCTGAAGTGAAGCATCGGAATCTATAACTAGTGTCACAGGAATGGTTCTAAACAAAGTCAGTAAGAAGAGTCAATCTTCTTGTCCTTATGTCGGCATTGTGCCTTTTGTATTTAATTCCGATGCAATTTCTGCGTTTCATCGTCAATAAGAAGGTCCAAGGGATACAGTAAACCTGGAGTGTAGCATCAAAATCTATAACTAGTGTCACAGGAATGGTTCAAAACATAGACAGTAAGAAGAGTCAGTCTTTGTGTACTTAAGTCGGCATTTTGCCTTTTGTATTTAATTCCGATGCAATTTCTGTTTTTCATCGTCAATAAGAAGGTCCAAGGGATACAGTAAACCTGAAGTGAATCATCGGAATCTATAACTAGTGTCACAGGTATGGTTCAAAACATAGTCAGTAAGAAGAGTCAGTCTTCTTGTACTTATATCGGCATTGTGCCTTTTCTATTTAATTCCGATGCTATTTCTGTGTTTCATCGTCAATAACAAGTTCCAAGGGATACAGTAAACGTGGAGAGAAGCATCGGAATCTATAACTAGTGTCACAGGAATGGTTCAAAACATAGACAGTAAGAAGAGTCAGTCCTCTTGTACTAAGTCGGCATTGTGCCTTTTGTATTTAATTCCGATGCAATTTCTGTGTTTCATCGTCAAGAAGAAGGCCCAAGGGATACAGTTAACCTGGAGTGAAGCATCGGAATCTATAACTAGTGTCACAGGAATGGTTCAAAACATAGACAGTAGGAAGAGTCAGTCATCTTGTCCTTAAGTCGGCATTGTGCCTTTTGTATTTAATTCCGATGCAATTTCTGTGTTTCATCGTCAATACGAAGGTCAGAGGGATACAGTAAACCTGAAGTGAAGCATCGGAATCCAAAACTAGTGTCTCAGGAATGGTTTAAAACATAGACAGTAGGAAGAGTCAGTCATCTTGTCCTTAAGTCGACATTGTGCCTTTTCTATTTCATTCCGATGCAATTTCTGTGTTTCATCGTCAATAAGAAGGTCAGAGGGATACAGTAAACCTCAAGCGAAGCATCGGAATCTATAACTAGTGTCACAGGAATGGTTCAAAGCATTGTCAGTAGGGAGAGTCGGTCTTTATGTACTTAAGTCGGCATTGTGCCTTTTGTATTTAATTCCGATGCAATTTCTGTGTTTCATCGTCAATAAGAAGATCCAAGGGATACAGTAAACCTGAAGTGAAGCATCGGAATCCAAAACTAGTGACACAGGAATGGTTCACAGCATAGACAGTGGGAAGAATCAGTCTTCTTGTACTTAAGTCGGCATTGTGCCTTTTGTATTTAATTCCTATGCAATTTCTGAGTTTCATCGTCAATAAAAAGGTCCAAGGGATACAGTAAACATGAAGTGAAGCATCGAAATCTATAACTAGTGTCACAGGAATGGTTCTAAACAAAGTCAGTAAGAAGAGTCAGTCTTCTTGTCCTTATGTCGGCATTGTGCCTTTTGTATTTAATATCCGATGCAATTTCTACGTTTCATCGTCAATAAGAAAGTCCAAGGGATACAGTAAACCTGGAGTGTAGCATCGGAATCTATAACTAGTGTCACAGGAATGGTTCAAAACATAGACAGTAAGAAGAGTCAGTCTTTGTGTACTTAAGTCGGCATATTGCCTTTTGTATTTAATTCCGATGCAATTTCTGTTTTTCATCGTCAACAAGAAGGTCCAAGGGATACAGTAAACCTGAAGTGAATCATCGGAATCTATAACTAGTGTCACAGGAATGGTTCAAAACATAGTCAGTAAGAAGAGTCAGTCTTCTTGTACTTATATCGGCATTGTGCCTTTTCTATTTTATTCCGATGCTATTTCTGTGTTTCATCGTCAATAACAAGGTCCAAGGGATACAGTAAACGTGGAGTGAAGCATCGGAATCTATAACTAGTGTCACAGGAATGGTTCAAAACATAGACAGTAGGAAGAGTCGGTCTTCATGTACTTAAGTCGGCATTGTGACTTTTGCATTTAATTCCGATGCAATTTCTGTGTGTCATCGTCAATAAGAAGGTCCAAGGGATACAGTAAACCTCAAGTGAAGCATCGGAATCTATAACTAGTGTCACAGGAGTGGTTCAAAACATAGACAGTAGGAGGAGTCAGTCTTCTTGTACTTAAGTCGGCATTGTGCTTCTTGTATTTAATTCCGATGCAATTTCTGTGTTTCATCATCAATAAGAAGGTCCAAGGGATACAGTAAACCTGAAGTGAAGCATCAGAATCTATAACTAGTGTCACAGGAATGGTTCACAACATAGACAGTAAGAAAAGTCAGTCGTCTTGTACGTAAGTCGGCATTGGGCCTTTTCTATTTAATTCCGATGCAATTTCTGTGTTTCATCGCCAATAAGAAGGTCAGAGGGATACAGTAAACCTGAAGTGAAGCATCTGAATCTATACCTAGTGTCACAGGAATGGTTCATAACATAGACAGTAAGAAGAGTCAGTCTTCTTGTACTTAAGTCGTCATTGTGCCTTTTGTATTTAATTCCGATGCAATTTCTGTGTTTCATCGTCAATAAGAAGATCAGAGGGATACAGTAAACCTGAAGTGAAGCATCGGAATCTATAACAAGTGTCACAGAAATGGTTCAAAACAGTAGGAAGAGTCAGTCTTCTTGTAGTGAAGTTTGCATTGTGCCTTATGTATTTAATTCCGATGCAATTTCTGTGTTCCATCGTCAATAAGAAGGTCCAAGGGGTACAGTAAACCTGAAGTGAAGCATCGGAATCCATAACTAGTGTCACAGGAATGGTTCAAAACATAGACAGTAAGAAGAGTCAGTCTTCTTGTACTTAAGTCGGCATTGTTCCTTTTCCATTTAATTCTGTGTTTAATCGTCAATAAGAATGTCCAATGGATTTAGTAAACCTGAAGTGAAGCATCGGAATCTGTAACTAGTGTCACAGGAATATTTCAAACATAGTCAGTAAGAAGAGTCAGTCTTCTTGTACTTACGTCGGCATTGTGCCTATGGAATTTAATTCCGATGCAGTTTCTGTGTTACATCGTCAACAAGAAGGTCCGAGGGATGCAGTAAACCTGGAGTGAAGCATCGGAATCTATAACTAGTGTCACAGGAATGGTTTTAAACATGGACAGTAAGAAGGGTCAGTCTTCTTGTACTTAAGTCGGCGTTGTGCTTTTTGTATTTAATTGCGATGCAATTTCTGTGTTTCATCGTCAATATGAAGGTCCAAGGGGTACAGTAGACCTGAATTGAAGCATCGGAATCTATAACTAGTGTCACAGGAATGGTTCAAAACATAGACAGTAAGAAGAGTCAGTCTTCTTGTACTTAAGTCGGCATTGTGCCTTTTGTATTTAATTCCGATACAATTTCTGTGTTTCATCGTCAATAAGAATGTCAGAGGGATACAGTAAACCCGAAGTGAAGCATCGGAATCTATAACTAGAGTCACAGGAATGGTTCAAAACATAGACAGTAAGAAGAGTCAGTCTTCTTGAACTAAAGTCGGCATTGTGCCTATTGTATTTAATTCCGATGCAATTTCTGTGTTTCGTCGTCAATAGGAAGGCCAAGGGATGCAGTAAACCTGGAGTGAAGCATCGGAATCTATAACTAGTGTCACAAGAATGGTTCAAAGCATAGTCAGTAAGAAGAGTCAGTCTTCATGTTGTTAAGTCGGCATTGTACCTTTTGTATTTAATTGCGATGCAATTTCTGTGTTTCATCGTCAATAAGAAGGTCAGAGGGATACAGTAAACCTGAAGTGAAGCATCGGAATCTATAACTAGTGTCACAGGAATGGTCAAAACTTAGACTGTAGAAAGATTCTGTCTTCTTGTACTTAAGTCGGCATTGTGCCTTTTGTATTTAATTCCGTTGCAATTTCTGTGTTTCATCGTCAATAAGAAGGTCAGAGTTATACAGTAAACCTGCAGTGAAACATCGGAATCCAAAACTAGTGTCACAGGAATGGTTCAAATCATAGACAGTAGGAAGAGTCAGTCCTCTTGTACTTAATTTTCATTGTGCCTTTTGTACTTAATTCCGATGCAATTTCTGTGTTTCATCGTCAATAAGAAGGTCCAAGGCATACAGTAAACCTGGAGTGAAGCATCGGAATCCATAACTAGTGTCACAGGAATGGTTCAAAACATAGTCTGTAAGAAGAGTCAGTCTGCTTGTTCTTAAGTCGGCATTGTGCCTTTTCTATGTAATTCTGATGCAATTTCTGTGTTTCATCGTCAGTGAGAAGGTCCAAGGGATACAGTAAACCTGGAGTGAAGCATCGGAATCTATAACTAGTGTCACAGGAATCGTTCGAAACAAAGACAGTAAGAAGAGTCAGTCTTCTTGTAATTAAATCGACATTGTGCCGTTTCTATTTAAATCCGACGCAATTTCTGTACTTCATCGTCAATAAGAAGGTCAGTGGTATACAATAAACCTGAAGTGAAGCATCGGAATCTATAACTAGTGTCACAAGAATGGTTCAAAGCAGAGTCAGTAAGAAGAGTCAGTCTTCTTGTCCTTAAGTCGGCACTGTGCCTTTTGTATTTAATTCCGATCCAAATTCTGTGTTTCATCGTCAATAAGAAGGTCCAAGGGATACAGTAAACCTGAAGTGAATCATCGGAATCTGTAACTGGTATCACAGGAATGGTTCAAATATAGTCAGTAAGAAGAGTCAGTCTTCTTGTACTTATGTCGGCATTGTGCCTTTTGTATTTAATTCCGATGCAATATCTGTGTTTCATCGTCAATAACAAGATCCAAGGGATACAGTAAACAAGGAGTAAAACATCGGAATCTATAACTAGTGTCAATGGAATGGTTCAAATCATAGACAGTAAGAAGAGTCAGTCTTCTTGTACTTAGGCCGGCATTGTGCATTTTGTATTTAATTCCGATGCAGTTTCTGTGTTTCATCGTCAATAAGAACGTCCAAGGGATACAGTAAACCTCAAGTGAAGCATCGGAATCTATAACTAGTGTCACAGGAATGGTTCAAAACATAGTCAGTAGGAAGAGTCGGTCTTCATGTACTTAAGTCGGCATTGTGCTTTTAGTATTCAATTCCGATGCAATTTCTGTTTTTCATCGTCAATAAGAAGGTCTAAGGGATACAGTAAACCTCAAGTGAAGCATCAGAATCTATAACTAGTTTCATAGGGATGGTTCAAAACATAGACAGTAAGTAGAGTCAGTCTTCTTGTACATAAGTCGGCATTGTGCCTTTTGTATTTAATTCCGATGCAATTTCTGTGTTTCATCGGCAATAAGAATGTCAGAGGGATACAGTAATCTTGAAGTGAAGCATCGGAATCCATAACTAGTGTCACAGGAATGGTTCAAATCATAGTCTGTAAGAAGAGTCAGTCTGCTTGTTCTTAAGTCGTCATTGTTCCTTTTCTATTTAATTCTGATGCAATTTCTGTGTTTCATCGTCAGTAAAAAGGTCCAAGGGATACAATAAACCTGGAGTGAAGCATCGGAATCGATAACTAGTGTCACAGGAATCGTTCAAAACAAAGACAGTAAGAAGAGTCAGTCTTCTTGTAATTAAATCGACATTGTGCCGTTTCTATTTAATTCCGACGCAATTTCTGAGTTTCATCGTCAATAAGAAGGTCAGTGGTATACAATAAACCTGAAGTGAAGCATCGGAATCTATAACTGGTATCACAGATGTGGCTCAAATATAGTCAGTAAGAAGAGTCAGTCTTCTTGTACTTATGTCGGCATTGTGCCTTTTGTATTTAATTCCGATGCAATATCTGTGTTTCACCGTCGATAACAAGATCCAAGGGATACAGTAAACATGGAGTAAAACATCGGAATCTATAACTAGTGTGAGAGGAATGGTTCAAATCATAGGCAGTAAGAAGAGTCAGTCTTCTTGTACTTAGGCCGGCATTGTGCATTTTGTATTTAATTCCGATGCAGTTTCTGTGTTTTATCGTCAATAAGAAGGTCCAAGGGATACAGTAAACCTCAAGTGAAGCATCGGAATCTATAACTAGTGTCACAGGAATGGTTCAAAACATAGTCAGTAGGAAGAGTCGGTCTTCATGTACTTAAGTCGGCATTGTGCTTTTAGTATTCAATTCCGATGCAATTTCTGTGTTTCAGCGTCAACACGAAGGTCAGAGGGATATAGTAAACCTGAAGTGAAGCATCCGACTAGATAACTAGTGTCACAGGAATGGTTCAAAACATAGACAGTAAGAAGAGTCAGTCTTCTTGAACTAAAGTCGGCATTGTGCCTTTTGTATTTAATTCCGGTGCAATTTCTGTGTTTCATCGTCAATAAGAAGGTCCAAGGAATACAGTAAACCTGGAGTGAAGCATCGGAGACTATAACTAGTGTTACAAGAATGGTTCAAAACATAGTCAAAAAGAAGAGTCAGTCCTCTTGTAGTTAAGTCGGCATTGTGCCTTTTGTATTTAATTCCGATGCAATTTCTGTGTTTCATCGTCTATAAGAAGGTCAGAGGGATACATTAAACCTGAAATGAAGCATCGGAATCTATAACTAGTGTCACAGGAATGGTCAAAACATAGACAGTAGGAAGAGTCAGTCTTCTTGTACTTAAGTCGGCATTGTGCTTTTGTATTTAATTCCGATTCAATTTCTGTGTTTCATCGTCAATAAGAAGGTCAGAGGGATACAGTAAACCTGCAGTGAAGCATCGGAATCCAAAACTAGGGTCACAGGAATGGTTCAAAACATAGACCGTAGGAAGAGTCAGTCTTCTTGTACTTAAGTCGCATTGTGCCTTTTGTATTTAATTCCGATGCATATTCTGTGTTTCATCGTCAATAAGAAGGTCCAAAGTTTACAGTAAACCGGGAGTGAAGCATCGGAATCCATAACTAGTGTCACAGGAATGAGTCAACACATAGTCAGTAAGAAGAGTCAGTCTTCTTGTTCTCAAGTCGGCATTTTGCATTTACCATTTAATTCCGATGCAATTTCTGTGCTTCATCGTCAATAAGAAGGTCAGAGGGATACAGTAAACCTGCAGTGAAGCATCGGAATCTATAACTAGTGTCACAGGAATGGTACAAAACAAAGACAGTAAGAAGAGTCAGTCTTCTTGTACTTATGTCGACATTGTGCCTTTTCTATTTAATTCCGATGCAATTTCTGTGTTTCATCGTCAGTAAGAAGGTCGGAGGGATACAATAAACCTGAAGTGAAGCATCGGAATCTATAACTAGTGTCACAGGAATGGTTCAAAACGAAGACAGTGAGAAGAGTCACTCTTCTTGTACTTATGTCGGAATTGTGCCTTTTCTATTTAATTCCGATGCAATTTCTGTGTTTCATCGTCAATAAGAAGGTCCAAGGGATACAGTAAACCTGAGGTGAAGCATCGGAATCTATAACTAGTGTCAATGGAATGGTTCAAATCATAGCCAGTAGGAAGAGTCAGTCTTCATGTACTTAAGTCGGCATTGTGCCTTATGTATTTAATTCCGATGCAATTTCTGTGTTTCATCGTCAATAAGAAGATCCAAGGGATACAGTAAACCTGAAGTGAAGCATGGGAATCTATAACTAGTGTCACAGGAATGATTCAAAACATAGACAGTAGGAAGAGTTAGTCTTCTTGTACTTAAGTCGGCATTGTGCCTTTTGTATTTAATTCCGATGCAATTTCTGTGTTTCATCGTCAATAAGAAGGTCCAAGGGATACAGTAAACCTGGAGTGAAGCATCGGAATCTATAACTAGTGTGCCAGGAATGGTTCAAAGCAAAGACAGTAAGAAGAGTCAGTCTTCTTGTACTTATGTCGACATTGTGCCTTTTATATTTCATTCCGCTGCAATTTCTGTGTTTCATCGTCAATAAGAAGGTCGGAGGGATACAATAAACCTGAAGTGAAGCATCGGAATCTATAACTAGTGTCACAGGAATGGTTCAAAACAAAGACAGTAAGAAGAGTCACTCTTCTTGTACTTATGTCGACATTGTGCCTTTTCTATTTAATTCCGATGCAATTTCTCTGTTTCATCGTCAATAAGAAGGTCCAAGGGATACAGTAAACCTGAGGGTGGCACCGGAATCTATAACTAGTGTCAATGGAATGGTTCAACACATAGACAGTAAGAAGAGTCAGTCTTGTTGTACTTAAGTTGGCATTGTGCCTTTTCTATTTAATTCCGATGCAATATCTGTGTTTCATCGTCAATAAGAAGGACCAAGGGATACAGTAAACCTGAGTTGAAGCATCGGATTCTATAACTAGTGTCAATGGAATGGTTCAAAACATAGACAGTAAGAAGAGTCAGTCTTCATGTACTTAAGTGGGCATTGTGCCTTTTGTATTTAATTCCGATGCAATTTCTGTGTTTCAGCGTCATTAAGAAGATCCAAGGGATACAGTAAACCTGAAGTGAAGCATCGGAATCTATAACTATTGTCACCGGAATGGTTCAAACCATAGACAGTAGGGAGAGTCAGTCTTCTTTTACTTAAGTTGGCATTGTGCCTTTTGTATTTAATTCCGTTGCAATTTCTGTGTTTCATCGTCAATAAGAAGGTCCAAGGGATACAGTAAACCTGAAGTGAGGCATCGGAATCTATAACTAGTGTCAATGGAATGGTTTAAATCATAGACAGTAAGAAGAGTCAGTCTTCTTGTACTTAGGCCGGCATTGTGCCTTTTGTATTTAATTCCGATGCAATTTCTGTTTTTCATCGTCAATAAGAATGTCCAAGGGATACAGTAAACCTCAAGTGAAGCATCGTAATCTATAACTAGTGTCACAGGAATGGTTCAAAACATAGACAGTAGGAAGAGTCAGTCTTCTTGTACTTAAGTCGGCATTGTGCCTTTTGTATTTAAATCTGACTCATTTTCTGTGTTTCATCGTCAATAAGAAGGTCCAAGGGATACAGTAAACCTGAAGTGAAGCATCCGACTCCATAACTAGTGTCACAGGAATGGTTCAAAACATAGACAGTAAGAAGAGTCAGTATTCTTGAACTAAACTCGGCATTGTGCGTTTTGTATTTAATTTCGATGCGATTTCTGTTTTTCATCGTCAATAAGAAGGTCCAAGGGATACAGTAAACCTAGAGTGAAGCATCGGGATCTATAACTAGTGTCACAAGAATGGTTCAAAGCATAGTCAGGAAGATGAGTCAGTCTTCTTGTAGTTAAGTCGACATTGTGCTTTTGTATTTAATTCCGATGCAATTTCTGTGTTTCATCGGCAATAAGGTCAGAGGGATATAGTAAACCTGAAGTGAAGCATCGGAATCTATAACTAGTGTCACAGGAATGGTTCAAAACATAGACAGTAGGAAGAGTCAGTCTTCTTGTACTTAAGTCGGCATTGTGCCATTTGTATTTAAATCTGGTGCAATTTCTGTGTTTCATCGTCAATAAGAAGGTCCAAGGGATACAGTTAACCTGAAGTGAAGCATCCGACTCCATAACTAGTGTCACAGGAATGGTTCAAAACATAGACAGTAAGAGGAGTCAGTATTCTTGAACTAAACTCGGCATTGTGCCTTTTGTGTTTAATTCCGATACAATTTCTGTGTTTCATCGTCAATAAGAAGGTCAGAGGGATACAGTAAACCTGCAGTGAAGCAGCGGAATCCAAAACTAGTGTCACAGGATTGGTTCAAAACATAGACAGTAGGAAGAGTCAGTCTTCTTGTACTTAAGTCGCATTGTGCCTTTTGTATTTAATTCCGATGCATATTCTGTGTTTCATCGTCAATAAGAAGGTCCAAAGTTTACAGTAAACCGGGAGTGAAGCATCGGAATCCATAACTAGTGTCACAGGAATGAGTCAACACATAGTCAGTAAGAAGAGTCAGTCTTCTTGTTCTCAAGTCGGCATTTTGCATTTACCATTTAATTCCGATGCAATTTCTGTGTTTCATCGTCAATAAGAAGGTCAGAGGGATACAGTAAACCTGCAGTGAAGCATCGGAATCTATAACTAGTGTCACAGGAATGGTTCAAAACAAAGACAGTAAGAAGAGTCAGTCTTCTTGTACTTATGTCGACATTGTGCCTTTTCTATTTAATTCCGATGCAATTTCTGTGTTTCATCGTCAGTAAGAAGGTCGGAGGGATACAATAAACCTGAAGTGAAGCATCGGAATCTATAACTAGTGTCACAGGAATGGTTCAAAACGAAGACAGTGAGAAGAGTCACTCTTCTTGTACTTATGTCGGAATTGTGCCTTTTCTATTTAATTCCGATGCAATTTCTGTGTTTCATCGTCAATAAGAAGGTCCAAGGGATACAGTAAACCTGAGGTGAAGCATCGGAATCTATAACTAGTGTCAATGGAATGGTTCAAATCATAGCCAGTAGGAAGAGTCAGTCTTCATGTACTTAAGTCGGCATTGTGCCTTATGTATTTAATTCCGATGCAATTTCTGTGTTTCATCGTCAATAAGAAGATCCAAGGGATACAGTAAACCTGAAGTGAAGCATGGGAATCTATAACTAGTGTCACAGGAATGATTCAAAACATAGACAGTAGGAAGAGTTAGTCCTCTTGTACTTAAGTCGGCATTGTGCCTTTTGTATTTAATTCCGATGCAATTTCTGTGTTTCATCGTCAATAAGAAGGTCCAAGAGATACAGTAAACCTGGAGTGAAGCATCGGAATCAATAACTAGTGTGCCAGGAATGGTTCAAAGCAAAGACAGTAAGAAGAGTCAGTCTTCTTGTACTTATGTCGACATTGTGCCTTTTATATTTCATTCCGCTGCAATTTCTGTGTTTCATCGTCAATAAGAAGGTCGGAGGGATACAATAAACCTGAAGTGAAGCATCGGAATCTATAACTAGTGTCACAGGAATGGTTCAAAACAAAGACAGTAAGAAGAGTCACTCTTCTTGTACTTATGTCGACATTGTGCCTTTTCTATTTAATTCCCATTCAATTTCTCTGTTTCATCGTCAATAAGAAGGTCCAAGGGATACAGTAAACCTGAGGGTGGCACCGGAATCTATAACTAGTGTCAATGGAATGGTTCAACACATAGACAGTAAGAAGAGTCAGTCTTGTTGTACTTAAGTCGGCATTGTGCCTTTTCTATTTAATTCCGATGCAATATCTGTGTTTCATCGTCAATAAGAAGGACCAAGGGATACAGTAAACCTGAGTTGAAGCATCGGATTCTATAACTAGTGTCAATGGAATGGTTCAAAACATAGACAGTAAGAAGAGTCAGTCTTCATGTACTTAAGTGGGCATTGTGCCTTTTGTATTTAATTCCGATGCAATTTCTGTGTTTCAGCGTCATTAAGAAGATCCAAGGGATACAGTAAACCTGAAGTGAAGCATCGGAATCTATAACTATTGTCACCGGAATGGTTCAAAACATAGACAGTAGGGAGAGTCAGTCTTCTTTTACTTAAGTTGGCATTGTGCCTTTTGTATTTAATTCCGTTGCAATTTCTGTGTTTCATCGTCAATAAGAAGGTCCAAGGGATACAGTAAACCTCAAGTGAAGCATCGTAATCTATAACTAGTGTCACAGGAATGGTTCAAAACATAGACAGTAGGAAGAGTCAGTCTTCTTGTACTTAAGTCGGCATTGTGCCTTTTGTATTTAAATCTGACTCATTTTCTGTGTTTCATCGTCAATAAGAAGGTCCAAGGGATACAGTAAACCTGAAGTGAAGCATCCGACTCCATAACTAGTGTCACAGGAATGGTTCAAAACATAGACAGTAAGAAGAGTCAGTATTCTTGAACTAAACTCGGCATTGTGCGTTTTGTATTTAATTTCGATGCGATTTCTGTTTTTCATCGTCAATAAGAAGGTCCAAGGGATACAGTAAACCTAGAGTGAAGCATCGGGATCTATAACTAGTGTCACAAGAATGGTTCAAAGCATAGTCAGGAAGGTGAGTCAGTCTTCTTGTAGTTAAGTCGACATTGTGCTTTTGTATTTAATTCCGATGCAATTTCTGTGTTTCATCGGCAATAAGGTCAGAGGGATATAGTAAACCTGAAGTGAAGCATCGGAATCTATAACTAGTGTCACAGGAATGGTTCAAAACATAGACAGTAGGAAGAGTCAGTCTTCTTGTACTTAAGTCGGCATTGTGCCATTTGTATTTAAATCTGGTGCAATTTCTGTGTTTCATCGTCAATAAGAAGGTCCAAGGGATACAGTAAACCTGAAGTGAAGCATCCGACTCCATAACTAGTGTCACAGGAATGGTTCAAAACATAGACAGTAAGAGGAGTCAGTATTCTTGAACTAAACTCGGCATTGTGCCTTTTGTGTTTAATTCCGATACAATTTCTGTGTTTCATCGTCAATTAGAAGGTCAGAGGGATACAGTAAACCTGCAGTGAAGCAGCGGAATCCAAAACTAGTGTCACAGGATTGGTTCAAGACATAGACAGTAGGAAGAGTCAGTCTTCTTGTACTTAAGTCGCATTGTGCCTTTTGTATTTAATTCCGATGCATTTTCTGTGTTTCATCGTCAATAAGAAGGTCCAAGGTACACAGTAAACCTGGAGTGAAGCATCGGAGTCCATAACTAGTGTCACAGGAATGGTTCAAAACATAGTCAGTAAGAAGAGTCAGTCTTCTTGTTCTTAAGACGGCATTGTGCCTTTTCTATTTAATTCCGATGCAATTTCTGTGTTTCATCGTCAATAAGAAGGTCCAAGGGATACAGTAAACCTGAGCGGAAGCATCGGAATCTATAACTAGTGTCACAGGAATGGTTCAAAACAAGGTCAGTAAGAAGAGTCAGTCTTTTTGTCCTTAAGTCGGCATTGTGCCTTTTGTATTTAATTCCGATTCAATTTCTGTGTTTCATCTTCAATAAGAAGGTCCAAGGGATACGGTAAACCTGGAGTGCAGCATCGGAATCTATAACTAGTGTCACAGGAATGGTTCAAAACATAGACAGTAAGAAGAGTCAGTCTTTGTGTACTTAAGTCGGCATTTTGCCTTTTGTATTTAATTCCGATGCAATTTCTGTGTTTCATCGTCAATAAGAAGGTCCAAGGGATACATTAAACCTGAGCGGAAGCATCGGAATCTATAACTAGTGTCAATGGAATGGCTCAAAACATAGACTGTAAGAAGAGTCAGTCTTCTTGTACTTAAGTCGGCATTGTGCCTTTTGTATTTAATTCCGATGCAATTTCGGTGTTTCATCGTCAATAAGAAGGTCCAAGGGATACAGTAAACCTGAGGTGAAGCATAGGAATCTATAACTAGTGTCAATGGAATGGTCAAAATGTAGGCAGTAAGAAGGGTCAGTCTTCTTGTAGTTAAGTCGGCATTGTGCCTTTTGTATTTAATTCCGATGCAATGTCTGTGTTTCATCGTCAATAAGAAGGTCAGAGAGATACAGTAAACCTGAAGTGAAGCTTTGGAACCTATAGTTAGTGTCACAGGAATGGTTCAAAGCATAGTCAGTAAGAAGTGTCAGTCTCCTTGTACTTAAGTCGGCATTGTGCCTTTTGTATTTAATTCCGATGCAATTCCTGTGCTTCATCGTCAATAAGTAGGTCCAAGGGATACAGTAAACCTGGAGTGAAGCATCGGAATCTATAACTAGTGTCACAGGAATGGTTCAAAAAATTTGCTGTAAGAAGAGTCAGTCTTCTTGTACTTAAGTCGGCATTGTGCCTTTCGTATTTAATTCCGATGCAATTTCTGCGTTTCACCGTCAATAAGATGGTCCAAGGGATACAGTAAACCTCAAGTGAAGCATCGGAATCGATAACTAGTGTCACAGGAATGGTACAAAGCATAGTCAGTAGGAAGAGTCGGTCTTCATGTACTTAAGTCGGCATTGTGCCTTTTGTATTTAATTCCGATGCAATTTCTGTGTTTCATCGTCAATAAGAAGATCCAAGGGCGACAGTGAACCTCAAGTGAAGCATCGGAATCTATAACTAGTGTCACAGGAAAGGTTCAAAACATAGACAGTAGGAAGAGTCAGTCTTCTTGTACTTAAGTCGGCATTGTGCCTTTTGTTTTCAATTCCGATGCAATGTCTGTTTTTCATCGTCAATAAGAAGGTCCAAGGGATACAGTAAAACTGAAGTGAAGCATCGGAATCTATAACTAGTGTCACAGGAATGGTTCAAAACAAAGTCAGTAAGAAGGGTAAGTCTTCTTGTCCTTATGTCGGCATTGTGCCTTTTGTATTTAATTCCGAAGCAATTTCTGTGTTTCATCGGCAAAAAGAAGGTCCAAGGGATACAGTAAACCTGGAGTGTAGCATCGGAATCTATAACTAGTGTCACAGGAATGGTTTAAAACATAGTCTGTAGAAAGAGTCGGTCTTCATGTACTTAAGTCGGCATTGTGCCTTTTGTATTTAATTCCGATGCAATTGCTGTTTTTCATCGTCAATAAGAAGGTCCAAGGGATACAGTGAACCTCAAGTGAAGCATCGGAATCTATAACTACTGTCACAAGAATGGTTCAAAACAAAGGCAGTAGGTAGAGTCAGTCTTTTTGTACTTAAGTCGGCATTGTGCCTTTTGTATTTACTTCCGATGCAATTCTGTGTTTCATCGTCAATAAGAAGGTTCAAGGGATACAGTAAACCTGAATTGAAGCATCGGAATCTATAACTAGTGTCACAGGAATGGTTCAGAACATAGACAGTAAGAAAAGTCAGTCGTCTTTTGCTTAAGTCGGCATTGTGCCTTTTGTATTTAATTCCGATGCAATTTCTGTGTTTCATCGTCAATAAGAAGGTCCAAGGGATACAGTAAACCTGGAGTGAAGCATCGGAGTCCATAACTAGTGTCACAGGAATGGTTCAAAGCATAGTCAGTAAGAAGAGTCAGTCTTCTTGTTCTTAAGACGGCATTGTGCATTTTCTATTTAATTCCGATGCAATTTCTGTGTTTCATCGTCAATAAGAAGGTCCAAGGGATACAGTAAACCTGGAGTAAGGCATCGGAATCTACAACTAGTATCACAGGAATGGTTCAAAACATAAGTCAGTAGGAAGAGTCAGTCTTCTTGTTCTTAAGTCGACATTGTAACTTTTCTATTTAATTCCGATGCAATTTCTGTGTTTCATCGTCACTAAGAAGGTCAGAGGGATACAATACCTGAAGTGAAGCATTGGAATCTATAACTAGTTTCACAGGAATGGTACAAACAAAGTCAGTAAGAAGAGTCAGTCTTCTTGTCCTTAAGTCGGCATTGTGCCTTTTGTATTTAATTCCGATTCAATTTCTGTGTTTCATCGTCGATAAGAAGGTCCAAGGGATACGGTAAACCCGGAGTGTAGCATCGGAATCTATAACTAGTGTCACAGGAATGGTTCAAAACATAGACAGTAAGAATAGTCAGTCTTTGTGTACTTAAGTCGGCATTTTGCCTTTTGTATTTAATTCCGATGCAATTTCTGTGTTTCATCGTCAATAAGAAGGTCCAAGGGATACAGTAAACCTGAGCGGAAGCATCGGAATCTATAACTAGTGTCAATGGAATGGCTCAAAACATAGACTGTAAGAAGAGTCATTCTTCTTGTACTTAAGTCGGCATTGTGCCTTTTGTATTTAATTCCGATGCAATTTCGGTGTTTCATCGTCAATAAGAAGGTCCAAGGGATACAGTGAACCTGAGGTGAAGCATAGGAATCTATAACTAGTGTCAATGGAATGGTCAAAATGTAGGCAGTAAGAAGGGTCAGTCTTCTTGTAGTTAAGTCGGCATTGTGCCTTTTGTATTTAATTCCGATGCAATTTCTGTGTTTCATCGTCAATAAGAAGGTCAGAGAGATACAGTAAACCTGAAGTGAAGCTTTGGAACCTATAGCTAGTGTCACAGGAATGGTTCAAAACATAGTCAGTAAGAAGTGTCAGTCTCCTTGTACTTAAGTGGGCATTGTGCCTTTTGTATTTAATTCCGATGCAATTCCTGTGCTTCATCGTCAATAAGTAGGTCCAAGGGATACAGTAAACCTGGAGTGAAGCATCGGAATCTATAACTAGTGTCACAGGAATGGTTCAAAAAATTTACTGTAAGAAGAGTCAGTCTTCTTGTACTTAAGTCGGCATTGTGCCTTTCGTATTTAATTCCGATGCAATTTCTGCGTTTCACCGTCAATAAGATGGTCCAAGGGATACAGTAAACCTCAAGTGAAGCATCGGAATCTATAACTAGTGTCACAGGAATGGTACAAAACATAGTCAGTAGGAAGAGTCGGTCTTCATGTACTTAAGTCGGCATTGTGCCTTTTGTATTTAATTCCGATGCAATTTCTGTGTTTCATCGTCAATAAGAAGATCCAAGGGCGACAGTGAACCTCAAGTGAAGCATCGGAATCTACAACTAGTGTCACAGGATTGGTCCAAAACAGAGACAGTAAGAAGAGTCCGTCTTCTTGTACTTAAGTCGCATTGTGCCTTTTGTATTTAATTCCGATGCAAAAATCTGTGTTTCATCGTCAATAAGAAGGTCCAAGGTATACAGTAAACCTGGAGTGAAGCATCGGAGTCCATAACTAGTGTCACAGGAATGGTTCAAAGCATAGTCAGTAAGAAGAGTCAGTCTTCTTGTTCTTAAGACGGCATTGTGCATTTTCTATTTAATTCCGATGCAATTTCTGTGTTTCATCGTCAATAAGAAGGTCCAAGGGATACAGTAAACCTGGAGTAAGGCATCGGAATCTACAACTAGTATCACAGGAATGGTTCAAAACATAAGTCAGTAGGAAGAGTCAGTCTTCTTGTTCTTAAGTCGACATTGTAACTTTTCTATTTAATTCCGATGCAATTTCTGTGTTTCATCGTCACTAAGAAGGTCAGAGGGATACAATACCTGAAGTGAAGCATTGGAATCTATAACTAGTGTCACAGGAATGGTTCAAACAAAGTCAGAAAGAAGAGTCAGTCTTCTTGTCCTTAAGTCGGCATTGTGCCTTTTGTATTTAATTCCGATTCAATTTCTGTGTTTCATCGTCGATAAGAAGGTCCAAGGGATACGGTAAACCCGGAGTGTAGCATCGGAATCTATAACTAGTGTCACAGGAATGGTTCAAAACATAGACAGTAAGAATAGTCAGTCTTTGTGTACTTAAGTCGGCATTTTGCCTTTTGTATTTAATTCCGATGCAATTTCTGTGTTTCATCGTCATTAAGAAGGTCCAAGGGATACAGTAAACCTGAGCGGAAGCATCGGAATCTATAACTAGTGTCAATGGAATGGCACAAAACATAGACTGTAAGAAGAGTCAGTCTTCTTGTACTTAAGTCGGCATTGTGCCTTTTGTATTTAATTCCGATGCAATTTCGGTGTTTCATCGTCAATAAGAAGGTCCAAGGGATACAGTAAACCTGAGGTGAAGCATAGGAATCTATAGCTAGTGTCAATGGAATGGTCAAAATGTAGGCAGTAAGAAGGGTCAGTCTTCTTGTAGTTAAGTCGGCATTGTGCCTTTTGTATTTAATTCCGATGCAATTTCTGTGTTTCATCGTCAATAAGAAGGTCAGAGAGATACAGTAAACCTGAAGTGAAGCTTTGGAACCTATAGCTAGTGTCACAGGAATGGTTCAAAACATAGTCAGCAAGAAGTGTCAGTCTCCTTGTACTTAAGTGGGCATTGTGCCTTTTGTATTTAATTCCGATGCAATTCCTGTGCTTCATCGTCAATAAGTAGGTCCAAGGGATACAGTAAACCTGGAGTGAAGCATCGGAATCTATAACTAGTGTCACAGGAATGGTTCAAAAAATTTACTGTAAGAAGAGTCAGTCTTCTTGTACTTAAGTCGGCATTGTGCCTTTCGTATTTAATTCCGATGCAATTTCTGCGTTTCACCGTCAATAAGATGGTCCAAGGGATACAGTAAACCTCAAGTGAAGCATCGGAATCTATAACTAGTGTCACAGGAATGGTACAAAACATAGTCAGTAGGAAGAGTCGGTCTTCATGTACTTAAGTCGGCATTGTGCCTTTTGTATTTAATTCCGATGCAATTTCTGTGTTTCATCGTCAATAAGAAGATCCAAGGGCGACAGTGAACCTCAAGTGAAGCATCGGAATCTATAACTAGTGTCACAGGAAAGGTTCAAAACATAGACAGTAGGAAGAGTCAGTCTTCTTGTACTTAAGTCGGCATTGTGCCTTTTGTTTTCAATTCCGATGCAATGTCTGTTTTTCATCGTCAATACGAAGGTCCAAGGGATACAGTAAAACTGAAGTGAAGCATCGGAATCTATAACTAGTGTCACAGGAATGGTTCAAAACAAAGTCAGTAAGAAGGGTAAGTCTTCTTGTCCTTATGTCGGCATTGTGCCTTTTGTATTTAATTCCGAAGCAATTTCTGTGTTTCATCGGCAAAAAGAAGGTCCAAGGGATACAGTAAACCTGGAGTGTAGCATCGGAATCTATAACTAGTGTTACAGGAATGGTTCAAAACATAGACAGTAAGAATAGTCAGTCATTGTGTACTTAAGTCGGCATTTTGCATTTTGAATTTAATTCCGATGCAATTTCTGTGTTTCATCGTCAATAAGAAGGTCCAAGGGATACAGTAATCCTGAGCGGAAGCATCGGAATCTATAACTAGTGTCAATGGAATGGCTCAAACATAGACTGTAAGAAGAGTCAGTCTTCTTGTACTTATGTCGGCATTGTGCCTCTTGTATTTAATTCTGATGCAATTTCGGTGTTTCATCGTCAATAAGAGGGTCCAAGGGATACAGTAAACCTGAGGTGAAGCATAGGAATCTATAACTAGTGTCAATGGAATGGTCAAAACGTAGGCAGTAAGAAGAGTCAGTCTTCTTGTACTTAAGTCGGCATAGTGCCTTTTGTATTTAATTCCGATGCAATTTCTGTGTTTCATCGTCAATAAGGTCAGAGAGATACAGTAAACCTGAAGTGCAGCATTGGAACCTATAGCTAGTGACACAGGAATGGTTCAAAAAATTAACTGTATGAAGAGTCAGTCTTCTTGTACTTAAGTCGGAATTGTGCCTTTTGTATTTAATTCCGATGCAATTTCTGCGTTTCACCGTCAATAAGATGGTCCAAGGGATACAGTAAACCTCAAGTGAAGCATCGGAATCTATAACTAGTGTCACAGGAATGGTACAAAACATAGTCAGCAGGAAGAGTCGGTCTTCATGTACTTAAGTCAGCATTGTGCCTTTTGTGTTTCATTCCGATGCAATTTCTGTGATTCATCGTCAATACGAAGATCCAAGGGCGACAGTGAACCTCAAGTGAAGCATCGGAATCTATAACTAGTGTCACAGGAAAGGTTCAAAACATAGACAGTAGGAAGAGTCAGTCTTCTTGTACTTAAGTCGGCATTGTGCCTTTTGTTTTGAATTCCGATGCAATTTCTGTTTTTCATCGTCAATTTACAAGGTCCAAGGGATACAGTAAAACTGAAGTGAAGCATCGGAATCTATAACTAGTGTCCAGGAATGGTTCAAAACAAAGTCAGTAAGAAGGGTAAGTCTTCTTGTCCTTATGTCGGCATTGTGCCTTTTGTATTTAATTCCGAAGCAATTTCTGTGTTTCATCGGCAAAAAGAAGGTCCAAGGGATACAGTAAACCTGGAGTGTAGCATCGGAATCTATAACTTGTGTCACAGGAATAGTTCAAAACATAGACAGTAAGATGAGTCAGTCTTCTTGTCCTTAGGTCGGCATTGTGCCTTTTCTATTTAGTTCCGATGCAATTTGTGTGTTTCATCGTCAATAAGAAGGTCAGAGGGATACAGCAAACCTGAAGTGAAGCATCGGAATCTATAACTAGTGTCACAGGGGTGGTTCAAAACATAGTCAGTAAGAAGAGTCAGTCTTCTTGTACTTAAGTCGGCATTGTTCCTTTCGTATTTAATTCCGATGCAATTTCTGTGTTTCACCGTCAATAAGAAGGTCAGAGGGATCCAGTAAACCTGAGGTGAAGCATCGGAATCTATAACTAGTGTCACAGGAATGGTTCAAACATAGACAATAAGAATTGTCAGTCTTCTTGTACTTAAGCCGGCATTGTGCCTTTTGTATGTAATTCCGATGCAATTTCTGTGTTTCATCGTCAATAAGAGGGTCAGAGGGATACAGTAAACCTGAAGTGAAACATCGGAAACTATAACTAGAGTCACAGTAATGGTTCAAAACATAGACAGTAAGAAGAGTCGGTCTTCTTGCACTTAAGTCGGCATTGTGCCTTTTGAATTTAATTCCGATGCAATTTCTGTGTTTCATCGTCAATAAGAAGGTCCAAGGGATACAGTAAACCTCAAGTGAAGCATCGGAATCTA
>NW_025728190.1:0-52421 GCF_021461385.2 Schistocerca piceifrons | reverse complement strand
ATTGGAATCGATAACTAGTGTCACAGGAATGGTTCAAAACATGGTCAGTAAGAAGAGTCATTCTTGTTGTACTTAATTCGGCATTGTGCCTTTTGTATCTAATTCCGATGCAATTTCTGTGTTTCATCGTCAATACGAAGATTCAAGGGATACAGTAAACCTGAAGTGAAGCTTCGGACTCTATAGCTAGTGTCACAGGAATGGTTCGAAACATAGTCAGTTAGAAGAGTCAGTCTTCTTGTACTTAAGTCGGCATTGTGCCTTTTGTAATTAATACCGATGCAATTTCTGTGTTTTATCGTTTAATAAGAAGGTCCAAGGGATACAGTAAACCTGGAGTGACGCAACGGAATCTATAACTAGTGTCACAGGAATGGTTCAAAACAAAGTCAGTAAGAAGAGTCAGTCTTCTTGTCCTTAAGTCGGCATTGTGCCTTTTTATTTAATTCCGATGCAATTTCTGTGTTTCATCGTCAATAAGAATGTCCAAGGGATATAGTAAACCTGGAGTGAAGCATCGGAACCTATAACTAGTGTCACAGGAATGGTTCAAAACATAGACAGTAAGAAGAGTCAGTCTTCTTGTCCTTAAGTCGGCGTTGTGCCTTTTGTAATTAATTCCGATGCAATTTCTGTGTTTCATCGTCAATAAGAAGGTCCAAGGGATACAGTAAACCTTGAGTGAAGCATCGGAATCTATAACTAGTGTCACAGGAATGGTTCAAAACATAGTCAGTAAGAATAGTCAGTCTTATTGTACTTAAGTCATCATTGTGCATTTTCTATATAATTCTGATGCAATATCAGTGTTTCATCGTCAATATGAAGGTCCAACCGATACAGTAAACCTGGAGTGAAGCATCGGAATCTATAACTAGTGTCACAGGAATGGTTCAAATCATAGCCAGTAAGAAGAGTCAGTCTTCTTGTTCTTAAGTCGGCGTTGTGCCTTTTGTAATTAATTCCGATGCAATTTCTGTGTTTCATCGTCAATAAGAAGGTCCAAGGGATACAGTAAACCTTGAGTGAAGCATTGGAATCTATAACTAGTGTCACAGGAATGGTTCAAAACATAGTCAGTAAGAAGAGTCAGTCTTGTTGTACTTAAGTCGGCATTGTGCCTTTTCTATTTAATCCCGATGCAATTTCTGTGTTTCATCGTCAATAAGAATGTCACAGGGATACAATAAACCTGAAGCGAAGCATCGGAATCTATAACTAGTGTCACAGAAATGGTTCAAAACAAAGTCAGTAACAAGAGTTAGTCTTCTTGTCCTTAAGTCGGCATTGTGATTTTTGTATTTAATTCCGATGCAATTTCTGTGTTTCATCGTCAATAAGAAGGTCCAAGGGATACAGTACACCTGGAGTGAAGCATCGGAATCTGTGACTAGTGTCACAGGAATGTTTCAATTCATAGACAGTAAGAAGAGTCAGTCTTCTTGTACTTAATTCTGCTTTGTGCATTTTGTATTTAATTCCGATGCAATTTCTGTGTTTCAACGTCAATATGAAGGTCCAAGCGATACAGTAAACCTGAAGTAAAGCATCGGAGTTTATAACTAGTGTCACAGGAATGGTTCAACACATAGTCAGTTAGGAGTGTCAGTCTTCTAGTACTTAAGTCGGCATTGTGCCTTTTGTATTTAATTCCTATGCAATTTCTGCGTTTCATCGTCAATAAGAGGGACCAAGGGATACAGTAAACCTTTAGTGAAGCATCGGAATCTATAACTAGTGTCACAGGGATGGTTCAAAACATAGACAGTAAGAAGTGTCAGTCTTCTTGTACTTAAGTCGGCATTGTCCCTTTTGTATTTAATTCCGATGCAATTTCTGTGTTTCATCGTCAATAAGAAGGTCCAAGGGATACAGTAAACCTTGAGTAAAGCATCGGAATCTATAACTAGTGTCAATGGAATGGTTCAAAACATAGTCAGTAAGAAGAGTCAGTCATTTTGTACGTAAGTCGGCATTGTGCCTTTATTATTTAATTCCGATGCAATTTCTGTGTTTCATCGTCAATAAGAAGGTCCAAGGGATATAAAAAACCTGGAGTGAAGCATCGGAATCTATAACTAGTTTCACAGGAATGGTTCAAAACATAGACAGTAAGAAGAGTCAGTCTTCTTGTACTTACGTCGACATTGTGCCTTTTCTATTTAATTCCGATGCAAATTCTGTGTTTCATCGTCAATAGGAAGGTCAGAGTGATACAATAAACCTGAAGTGAAGCATCGGAATCTATAACTAGTGTCACAGGAATGGTTCAAAGCAAAGTCAGTAAGAAGAGTCAGTCTTCTTGTCCTTAAGTCGGCATTGTGCCTTTTGTATTTAATTCCGATGCAATTTCTGTGTTTCATCGTCAATAAGAAGGTCCAAGGGATACAGTAAACCTTGAGTAAAGCATCGGAATCTATAACTAGTGTCAATGGAATGGTTCAAAACATAGTCAGTAAGAAGAGTCAGTCTTATTGTACGTAAGTCGGCATTGTGCCTTTATTATTTAATTCCGATGCAATTTCTGTGTTTCATCGTCAATAAGAAGGTCCAAGGGATATAAAAAACCTGGAGTGAAGCATCGGAATCTATAACTAGTTTCACAGGAATGGTTCAAAGCATAGTCAGTTAGAAGAGTCAGTCTTCTTGTACTTAAGTCGGCATTGTGCCTTTTGTAATTAATTCCGATGCAATTTCTGTGTTTCATCGTTTAATAAGGAGGTCCAAGGGATACAGTAAACCTGGAGTGAAGCATCGGATTCTATAACTAGGGTCACAGGAATGGTTCAAATCATAGTCAGTAAGAATAGTCAGTCTTATTGTACTTAGATCATCATTGAGCATTTTCTATCTAATTCTGATGCAATTTTTGTGTTTCATCGTTAATATGAAGGTCCAACCGATACAGTAAACCTGGAGTGAAGCATCGGAATCTATAACTAGTGTCACAGGAATCGTTCAAATCATAGACAGTAAGAAGAGTCAGACTTCTTTTACTTAAGTCGGCATTGTTCCTTTTGTATTTAATTCCGATGCAATTTCTGTGTTTCAATGTCAATAAAAAGGTCCAAGGGATACAGTAAACCTGGAGTGAAGCATCGGAATCTGTAACTAGTGTCACAGGAACGGTTCAAATCATAGACAGTAAGAAGAGTCTTTCTTCGTGTACTTCAGACGGCATTTTGCCTTTTGTATTTAATTCCGATGCAATTTTTGTGTTTCATCGTCAATGAGATGGTCCAAGGGATACAGTAAACCTGAAGTGAGGCATCGGGATTTATAACTAGTGTCACAGAAATCGTTCAAAACATAGTCAGTAAGAAGAGTCAGTCTTCTTGTACTTAAGTCGGCATAGTGCCTTTTCTATTTAATTCCGATGTAATTTCTGTGTTTCATCGTCAATAAGAAGGTCCAAGGGATACAGTAAACCTGAAGTGAAGCTTCGGAATCTATAGCTAGTGTCACAGGAATGGTTCGAAACATAGTCAGTTAGAAGAGTCAGTCTACTTGTACTTAAGTCGGCATTGTGCCTTTTGTAATTAATTCCGATGCAATTTCTGTGTTTCATCGTTTAATAAGAAGGTCCAAGGGATACAGTAAACCTGGAGTGACGCAACGGAATCTATAACTAGTGTCACAGGAATGGTTCAAAGCAAAGTCAGTAAGAAGAGTCAGTCTTCTTGTCCTTAAGTCGGCATTGAGCCTTTTTATTTAATTCCGATGCAATTTCTGTGTTTCATCGTCAATAAGAATGTCCAAGGGATATAGTAAACCTGGAGTGAAGCATCGGAATCTATAACTAGTGTCACAGGAATGGTTCAAAACATAGACAGTAAGAAGAGTCACTCTTCTTGTACTTACGTCGACATTGTGTCTTTTCTATTTAATTCCAATGCAATTTCTGTGTTTCATGGTCAATAAGAAGGTCAGAGGGATACAAAAAACCTGAAGTGGAGCATCGGAATCTATAGCTAGTGTCACAGGAATGGTTCAAATCATAGCCAGTAAGAAAAGTCAGTCTTCTTGTCCTTAAGTCGGCGTTGTGCCTTTTTTAATTAATTCCGATGCAATTTCTGTGTTTCATCGTCAATAACAAGTTCCAAGGGATACAGTAAACATCAAGTGAAGCGTCGGAATCTATAACGGGTGTCACAGGAATGGTTCAAAACATAGTCAGTAGGAAGAGTCGGTCTTCTTGTACTTAAGTCGGCATTGTGCCTTTCGTATTTCATTCCGATGCATTTTCTGTGTTTCATCGTCAATAAGAAGGTCCATGGGACACAGTAAACCTGAAGTGAAGCATCTGAATTTATAACTAGTGTCACTGGAATGGTTCAAAACATAGTCAGTAAGGAGAGTCAGTCTTCTTGTACTTAAGTCGGCATTGTGCCTTTTGTATTTAATTCCGATGCAATTTCTGTGTTTCATCGTCAATAAGAAGGACCAAGGGATACAGTAAACCTGGAGTGAAGCATAGGAATCTATAACTAGTGTCACAGGGATGGTTCAAAACATAGACAGTCAGAAGAGTCTGTCTTCTTGTACTTTAGTCGGCATTGTGCCTTTTCTATTTAATTCCGGTGCAATTTCTGTGTTTCATCGTCAATAAGAGTGTCAGAGGGATACAGTAATCCTGAAGTGAAGCATTGGAATCGATAACTAGTGTCACAGGAATGGTTCAAAACAAGGTCAGTAAGAAGAGTCATTCTTGTTGTACTTAATTCGGCATCCTTTTGTATTTAATTCGACGCAATTTCTGTGTTTCATCGTCAATACGAAGGTTCAAGGGATACAGTAAACCTGAAGTGAAGCTTCGGAATCTATAGCTAGTGTCACAGGAATGGTTCGAAACATAGTCAGTTAGAAGAGTCAGTCTTCTTGTACTTAAGTCGGCATTGTGCCTTTTGTAATTAATACCGATGCAATTTCTGTGTTTTATCGTTTAATAAGAAGGTCCAAGGGATACAGTAAACCTGGAGTGACGCAAACGAAATCTATAACTAGTGTCACAGGAATGGTTCAAAACAAAGTCAGTAAGAAGAGTCAGTCTTCTTGTCCTTAAGTCGGTATTGTGCCTTTTTATTTAATTCCGATGCAATTTCTGTGTTTCATCGTCAATAAGAATGTCCAAGGGATATAGTAAACCTGGAGTGAAGCATCGGGAATCTATACCTAGTGTCACAGGAATGGTTCAAAACATAGACAGTAAGAAGAGTCAGTCTTCTTGTACTTACGTCGACATTGTGACTTTTCTATTTAATTCCGATGCCAATTTCTGTGTTTCATGGTCAATAAGAAGGTCAGAGGGATACAATAAACCTGAAGTGGAGTATCGGAATCTATAGCTAGTGTCACAGGAATGGTTCAAATCATAGCCAGTAAGAAGAGTCAGTCTTCTTGTCCTTAAGTCGGCGTTGTGCCTTTTGTAATTAATTCCGATGCAATTTCTGTGTTTCATCGTCAATAAGAAGGTCCAAGGGATACAGTAAACCTTGAGTGAAGCATCGGAATCTATAACTAGTGTCACAGGAATGGTTCAAAACATAGTCAGTAAGAATAGTCAGTCTTATTGTACTTAAGTCTATCATTGTGCATTTTCTATCTAATTTCTGATGCAATTTCAGTGTTTCATCGTCAATATGAAGGTCCAACCGATACAGTAAACCTGGAGTGAAGCATCGGAATCTATAACTAGTGTCACAGGAATGGTTCAAATCATAGCCAGTAAGAAGAGTCAGTCTTCTTGTCCTTAAGTCGGCGTTGTGCCTTTTGTAATTAATTCAGATGCAATTTCTGTGTTTCATCGTCAATAAGAAGGTCCAAGGGATACAGTAAACCTTGAGTGAAGCATCGGAATCTATAACTAGTGTCACAGGAATGGTTCAAAACATAGTCAGTAAGAAGAGTCAGTCTTGTTGTACTTAAGTCGGCATTGTGCCTTTTCTATTTAATCCCGATGCAATTTCTGTGTTTCATCGTCAATAAGAATGTCACAGGGATACAATAAACCTGAAGCGAAGCATCGGAATCTATAACTAGTGTCACAGAAATGGTTCAAAACAAAGTCAGTAACAAGAGTAGTCTTCTTGTCCTTAAGTCGTCATTGTGATTTTTTTATTTAATTCCGATGCAATTTCTGTGTTTCATCGTCAATAAGAAGGTCCAAGGGATACAGTACACCTGGAGTGAAGCATCGGAATCTATAACTAGTGTCACAGGAATGTTTCAATTCATAGACGGTAAGAAGAGTCAGTCTTCTTGTACTTAATTCTGCTTTGTGCATTTTGTATTTAATTCTGATGCAATTTCTGTGTTTCAACGTCAATATGAAGGTCCAAGCGATACAGTAAACCTGAAGTAAAGCATCGGAGTTTATAACTAGTGTCACAGGAATGGTTCAAAAGCATAGTCAGAAGGAGTGTCAGTCTTCTTGTACTTAAGTCCGGCATTGTGCCTTTTGTATTAATTCCTATGCAATTTCTGTGTTTCATCGTCAATAAGATGGACCAAGGGATACAGTAAACCTTTAGTGAAGCATCGGAATCTATAACTAGTGTCACAGGGATGTTCAAAACATAGACAGTAAGAAGTGTCAGTCTTCTTGTACTTAAGTCGGCATTGTGCCTTTTGTATTTAATTCCGATGCAATTTCTGTGTTTCATCGTCAATAAGAAGGTCCAAGGGATACAGTAAACCTTGAGTAAAGCATCGGAATCTATAACTAGTGTCAATGGAATGGTTCAAAACATAGTCAGTAAGAAGAGTCAGCCTTTTGTACGTAAGTCCGGCATTGTGCCTTTATTATTTAATTTCCGATGCAATTTCTGTGTTTCATCGTCAATAAGAAGGTCCAAGGGATATAAAAGACCTGGAGTGAAGCATCGGAATCTATAACTAGTTTCACAGGGAATGGTTCAAAACATAGACAGTAAGAAGAGTCAGTCTTCTTGTACTTACGTCGACATTGTGCCTTTTCTATTTAATTCCGATGCAAATTCTGTGTTTCATCGTCAACAGGAAGGTCAGAGTGATACAATAAACCTGAAGTGAAGCATCGGAATCTATAACTAGTGTCACAGGAATGGTTCAAAACAAAGTCAGTAGGAAAGAGTCAGTCTTCGTGTCCTTAAGTCGGCATTGTGCTTTTTGTATTTAATTCCGATGCAATTTCTGTGTTTCATCGTCAATAAGAAGGTCCAAGGGATACAGTAAACCTGAAGTGAAGCTTCGGAATCTATAGCTAGTGTCACAGGAATGGTTCAAAGCATAGTCAGTTAGAAGAGTCAGTCTTGTTGTACTTAAGTCGGCATTGTGCCTTTTGTAATAAATTCCGATGCAATTTCTGTGTTTCATCGTTTAATAAGAAGGTCCAAGGGATGCAGTAAACCTGGAGTGAAGCATCGGATTCTATAACTAGGGTCACAGGAATGGTTCAAATCATAGTCAGTAAGAATAGTCAGTCTTATTGTACTTAGATCATCATTGAGCATTTTCTATCTAATTCTGATGCAATTTCTGTGTTTCATCGTTAATATGAAAGTCCAACCGATACAGTAAACCTGGAGTGAAGCATCGGAATCTATAACTAGTGTCACAGGAATCGTTCAAATCATAGACAGTAAGAAGAGTCAGACTTCTTTTACTTAAGTCGGCATTGTTCCTTTTGTATTTAATTCCGATGCAATTTCTGTGTTTCATCGTCAATAAGAAGGTCCAAGGGATACAGTAAACCTGGAGTGAAGCATCGGAATCTGTAACTAGTGTCACAGGAACGGTTCAAATCATAGACATTAAGAAGAGTCGTTCTTCGTGTACTTCAGACGGCATTTTGCCTTTTGTATTTAATTCCGATGCAATTTTTGTGTTTCATCGTCAATGAGATGGTCCAAGGGATACAGTAAACCTGAAGTGAAGCATCGGGATTTATAACTAGTGTCACAGAAATCGTTCAAAACATAGTCAGTAAGAAGAGTCAGTCTTCTTGTACTTAATTCGGCATAGTGCCTTTTCTATTTAATTCCGATGTAATTTCTGTGTTTCATCGTCAATAAGAAGGTCCAAGGGATACAGTAAACCTGATGTGAAGCTTCGGAATCTATTGCTAGTGTCACAGGAATGGTTCGAAACATAGTCAGTTAGAAGAGTCAGTCTACTTGTACTTAAGTCGGCATTGTGCCTTTTGTAATTAATTCCGATGGAATTTCTGTGTTTCATCGTTTAATAAGAAGGTCCAAGGGATACAGTAAACCTGGAGTGACGCAACGGAATCTATAACTAGTGTCACAGGGAATGGTTCAAAACAAAGTCAGTAAGAAGAGTCAGTCTTCTTGTCCTTAAGTCGCATTGATCCTTTTTATTTAATTCCGATGCAATTTCTGTGTTTCATCGTTCAATAAGAATGTCCAAGGGATATAGTAAACCTGGAGTGAAGCATCGGAATCTATAACTAGTGTCACAGGAATGGTTCAAAACATAGACAGTAAGAAGAGTCAGTCTTCTTGTACTTACGTCGACATTGTGCCTTTTCTATTTAATTCCGATGCATTTTCTGTGTTTCATGGTCAATAAGAAGGTCAGAGGGATACAAAAAACCTGAAGTGGAGCATCGGAATCTATAGCTAGTGTCACAGGAATGGTTCAAATCATAGCCAGCAAGAAAAGTCAGTCTTCTTGTCCTTAAGCCGGCGTTGTGCCTTTTGTAATTAATTCCGATGCAATTTCTGTGTTTCATCGTCAATAACAAGTTCCAAGGGATACAGTAAACATCAAGTGAAGCGTCGGAATCTATAACGGGTGTCACAGGAATGGTTCAAAACATAGTCAGTAGGAAGAGTCGGTCTTCTTGTACTTAAGTCGGCATTGTGCCTTTCGTATTTCATTCCGATGCATTTTCTGTGTTTCATCGTCAATAAGAAGGTCCAAGGGATACAGTAAACCTGAAGTGAAGCATCGGAATTTATAACTAGTGTCACTGGAATGGTTCAAAACATAGTCAGTAAGGAGAGTCAGTCTTCTTGTACTTAAGTCGGCATTGTGCCTTTTGTATTTAATTCCGATGCAATTTCTGTGTTTCATCGTCAATAAGAAGGACCAAGGGATACAGTAAACCTGGAGTGAAGCATAGGAATCTATAACTAGTGTCACAGGGATGGTTTAAAACATAGACAGTCAGAAGAGTCTGTCTTCTTGTACTTAAGTCGGCATTGTGCCTTTTCTATTTAATACCGGTGCAATTTCTGTGTTTCATCGTCAATAAGAGTGTCAGAGGGATACAGTATTCCTGAAGTGAAGCATTGGAATCGATAACTAGTGTCACAGGAATGGTTCAAAACATAGTCAGTAAGAAGAGTCATTCTTGTTGTACTTAATTCGGCATTGTGCCTTTTGTATTTAATTCCGATGCAATTTCTGTGTTTCATCGTCAATACGAAGGACCAAGGGATACAGTAAACCTGAAGTGAAGCTTCGGAATCTATAGCTAGTGTCACAGGAATGGTTCGAAACATAGTCAGTTAGAAGAGTCAGTCTTCTTGTACTTAAGTCGGCATTGTGCCTTTTGTAATTAATTCCGAAGCAATTTCTGTGTTTCATCGTTTAATAAGAAGGTCCAAGGGATACAGTAAACCTGGAGTGACGCAACGGAATCTATAACTAGTGTCACAGGAATGGTTCAAAACAAAGTCAGTAAGAAGAGTCAGTCTTCTTGTCCTCAAGTCGGCATTGTGCCTTTTCATTTAATTCCGATGCAATTTCTGTGTTTCATCGTCAATAAGAATGTCCAAGGGATATAGTAAACCTGGAGTGAAGCATCGGAATCCATAACTAGTGTCACAGGAATGGTTAAAAACATAGACAGTAAGAAGAGTCAGTCTTCTTGTACTTACGTCGACATTGTGCCTTTTCTATTTAATTCCGATGCAATTTCTGTGTTTCATGGTCAATAAGAAGGTCAGAGGGATACAATAAACCTGAAGTGAAGTATCGGAATCTATAGCTAGTGTCACAGGAATGGTTCAAATCATAGCCAGTAAGAAGAGTCAGTCTTCTTGTCCTTAAGTAGGCGTTGTGCCTTTTGTAATTAATTCCGATGCAATTTCTGTGTTTCATCGTCAATAAGAAGGTCCAAGGGATACAGTAAACCTTGAGTGAAGCATCGGAATCTATAACTAGTGTCACAGGAATGGTCAAAAACATAGTCAGTAAGAACAGTCAGTCTTATTGTACTTAAGTCATCATTGTGCATTTTCTATCTAATTCTGATGCAATTTCAGTGTTTCATCGTCAATATGAAGGTCCAACCGATACAGTAAACCTGGAGTGAAGCATCGGAATCTATAACTAGTGTCACAGGAATGTTTCAAATCATAGACTGTAAGAAGAGTCAGACTTCTCTTACTTAAGTCGGCATTGTGCCTTTTGTATTTAATTCCGATGCAATTTCTGTGTTTCATTGTCAATAAGAAGGTCCAAGGGATACGGTAAACCTGGAGTGAAGCATCGGAGTCTATCACTAGTGTCACAGGACTGGTTCAAAAATAGACAGTAGGAAGAGTCAGTCTTCTTGAACTTAATTCGGCATTGTGCCTTTTGTATTTAATTCCGATGCAATTTCTGTGTTTCATCATCAATAAGAAGGTCAGAGGGATACAGTAAACCTGAAGTGAAGCATCGGAATCCATAGCTAGTGTCACAGGAATGGTTGAAACATAGTCAGTAAGAAGAGTCAGTCCTGTTGTACTTAAGTCGGCATTGTGCCTTTTCTATTTAATCCCGATGCAATTTCTGTGTTTCATCGTCAATAAGAATGTCACAGGGATACAATAAACCTGAAGCGAAGCATCGGAATCTATAACTAGTGTCACAGAAATGGTTCAAAACAAAGTCAGTAACAAGAGTTAGTCTTCTTGTCCTTAAGTCGGCATTGTGATTTTTGTATTTAATTCCGATGCAATTTCTGTGTTTCATCGTCAATAAGAAGGTCCAAGGGATACAGTAAACCTGGAGTGAAGCATCGGAATCTATAACTAGTGTCACAGGAATGTTTCAATTCATAGACAGTAAGAAGAGTCAGTCTTCTTGTACTTAATTCTGCTTTGTGCATTTTGTATTTAATTCCGATGCAATTTCTGTGTTCCAACGTCAATAAGAAGGTCCAAGCGATACAGTAAACCTGAAGTAAAGCATCGGAGTTTATAACTAGTGTCACAGGAATGGTTCAAAACATAGTCAGTAAGGAGTGTCAGTCTTCTTGTACTTAAGTCGGCATTGTGCCTTTTGTATTTAATTCCTATGCAATTTCTGTGTTTCATCGTCAATAAGAGGGACCAAGGGATACAGTTAACCTTTAGTGAAGCATCGGAATCTATAACTAGTGTCACAGGGATGGTTCAAAACATAGTCAGTAAGAAGAGTCAGTCTTCTTGTACTTAAGGCGGCAATGTGCCTTTGTATTTAATTCCGATGCAATTTCTCTGTTTCATCGTCGATAAGAATGTCCAAGGGAAACAGAAATCCTGAAGTGAAGCATCGGAATCTATAACTAGTGTCACAGGAATGGTTCAAACATAGTCAGGAAGGTGTGTCAGTCTTATTGTACTTAAATCGGCATTGTGCCTTTTCTATTTAATTCCGATGCAATTTCTGTGTTTCATCGTCAATAAGAAGGTCCAAGGGATATAGTAAACCTGGAGTGAAGCATCGGAATCTATAACTATTGTCACAGGAATGGTTCAAAACATAGACAGTAAGAAGAGTCAGTCTTCTTGTACTTACGTCGACATTGTGCCTATTCTATTTATTTCCGATGCAATTTCTGTGTTTCATCGTCAATAAGAAGGTCAGAGGGATACAATAAACCTGAAGTGAAGCATCGGAATCTATAACTAGTGTAACAGGAATGGTTCAAAACAAAGTCAGTAAGAAGAGTCAGTCTTCTTACCTTAAGTCGGCATTGTGCCTTTTGTATTTAATTCCGATGCAATTTCTGTGTTTCATCGTCAATAAGAATGTCCAAGGGATACAGTAAATCTGAAGAAAAGCTTCCGAATCTATAGCCAGTGTCACAGGAATGGTTCAAACATAGTCAGTTAGAAGAGGCAGTCTTCTTGTACTTAAGTCGGCATTGTGCCTTTTGTAATTAATTCCGATGCAATTTCTGTGTTTCATCGTTTAATAGGAAGGTCCAAGGGATACAGTAAACCTGGAGTGACGCATCGGAATCTATAACTAGTGTCACAGGAATGGTTCAAAACTAAGTCAGTAAGAAGAGTCAGTCTTCTTGTCCTTAAGTCGGCATTGAGCCTCTTTATTTAATTCCGATGCAATTTCTGTGTTTCATCGTCAATAAGAATGTCCAAGGGATATAGTAAACCTGGAGTGAAGCATCGGAATCTATAACTAGTGTCACAGGAATGGTTCAAAACATAGACAGTAAGAAGAGTCAGTCTTCTTGTACTTACGTCGACATTGTGCCTTTTCTATTTAATTCCGATGCAATTTCTGTGTTTCATGGTCAATAAGAAGGTCAGAGGGATACAAAAAACCTGAAGTGGAGCATCGGAATCTATAGCTAGTGTCACAGGAATGGTTCAAATCATAGCCAGCAAGAAAAGTCAGTCTTCTTGTCCTTAAGCCGGCGTTGTGCCTTTTGTAATTAATTCCGATGCAATTTCTGTGTTTCATCGTCAATAACAAGTTCCAAGGGATACAGTAAACATCAAGTGAAGCGTCGGAATCTATAACGGGTGTCACAGGAATGGTTCAAAACATAGTCAGTAGGAAGAGTCGGTCTTCTTGTACTTAAGTCGGCATTGTGCCTTTCGTATTTCATTCCGATGCATTTTCTGTGTTTCATCGTCAATAAGAAGGTCCAAGGGATACAGTAAACCTGAAGTGAAGCATCGGAATTTATAACTAGTGTCACTGGAATGGTTCAAAACATAGTCAGTAAGGAGAGTCAGTCTTCTTGTACTTAAGTCGGCATTGTGCCTTTTGTATTTAATTCCGATGCAATTTCTGTGTTTCATCGTCAATAAGAAGGACCAAGGGATACAGTAAACCTGGAGTGAAGCATAGGAATCTATAACTAGTGTCACAGGGATGGTTTAAAACATAGACAGTCAGAAGAGTCTGTCTTCTTGTACTTAAGTCGGCATTGTGCCTTTTCTATTTAATACCGGTGCAATTTCTGTGTTTCATCGTCAATAAGAGTGTCAGAGGGATACAGTAGTTCCTGAAGTGAAGCATTGGAATCGATAACTAGGCGGTGTCACAGGACTTGTTGTACTTAATTCGGCAGTTGTGCCTATGTTGTGTATTTAATTCCGATGCATCATTTTCTGTGTTTCATCGTCAATACGAAGGACCAAGGGATACAGTAAACCTGAAGTGAAGCTTCGGAATCTATAGCTAGTGTCACAGGAATGGTTCGAAACATAGTCAGTTAGAAGAGTCAGTCTTCTTGTACTTAAGTCGGCATTGTGCCTTTTGTAATTAATTCCGAAGCAATTTCTGTGTTTCATCGTTTAATAAGAAGGTCCAAGGGATACAGTAAACCTGGAGTGACGCAACGGAATCTATAACTAGTGTCACAGGAATGGTTCAAAACAAAGTCAGTAAGAAGAGTCAGTCTTCTTGTCCTCAAGTCGGCATTGTGCCTTTTCATTTAATTCCGATGCAATTTCTGTGTTTCATCGTCAATAAGAATGTCCAAGGGATATAGTAAACCTGGAGTGAAGCATCGGAATCCATAACTAGTGTCACAGGAATGGTTAAAAACATAGACAGTAAGAAGAGTCAGTCTTCTTGTACTTACGTCGACATTGTGCCTTTTCTATTTAATTCCGATGCAATTTCTGTGTTTCATGGTCAATACGAAGGTCAGAGGGATACAATAAACCTGAAGTGAAGTATCGGAATCTATAGCTAGTGTCACAGGAATGGTTCAAATCATAGCCAGTAAGAAGAGTCAGTCTTCTTGTCCTTAAGTAGGCGTTGTGCCTTTTGTAATTAATTCCGATGCAATTTCTGTGTTTCATCGTCAATAAGAAGGTCCAAGGGATACAGTAAACCTTGAGTGAAGCATCGGAATCTATAACTAGTGTCACAGGAATGGTCCAAAACATAGTCAGTAAGAACAGTCAGTCTTATTGTACTTAAGTCATCATTGTGCATTTTCTATCTAATTCTGATGCAATTTCAGTGTTTCATCGTCAATATGAAGGTCCAACCGATACAGTAAACCTGGAGTGAAGCATCGGAATCTATAACTAGTGTCACAGGAATGTTTCAAATCATAGACTGTAAGAAGAGTCAGACTTCTCTTACTTAAGTCGGCATTGTGCCTTTTGTATTTAATTCCGATGCAATTTCTGTGTTTCATTGTCAATAAGAAGGTCCAAGGGATACGGTAAACCTGGAGTGAAGCATCGGAGTCTATCACTAGTGTCACAGGACTGGTTCAAAAATAGACAGTAGGAAGAGTCAGTCTTCTTGAACTTAATTCGGCATTGTGCCTTTTGTATTTAATTCCGATGCAATTTCTGTGTTTCATCATCAATAAGAAGGTCAGAGGGATACAGTAAACCTGAAGTGAAGCATCGGAATCCATAGCTAGTGTCACAGGAATGGTTGAAACATAGTCAGTAAGAAGAGTCAGTCCTGTTGTACTTAAGTCGGCATTGTGCCTTTTCTATTTAATCCCGATGCAATTTCTGTGTTTCATCGTCAATAAGAATGTCACAGGGATACAATAAACCTGAAGCGAAGCATCGGAATCTATAACTAGTGTCACAGAAATGGTTCAAAACAAAGTCAGTAACAAGAGTTAGTCTTCTTGTCCTTAAGTCGGCATTGTGATTTTTGTATTTAATTCCGATGCAATTTCTGTGTTTCATCGTCAATAAGAAGGTCCAAGGGATACAGTAAACCTGGAGTGAAGCATCGGAATCTATAACTAGTGTCACAGGAATGTTTCAATTCATAGACAGTAAGAAGAGTCAGTCTTCTTGTACTTAATTCTGCTTTGTGCATTTTGTATTTAATTCCGATGCAATTTCTGTGTTCCAACGTCAATAAGAAGGTCCAAGCGATACAGTAAACCTGAAGTAAAGCATCGGAGTTTATAACTAGTGTCACAGGAATGGTTCAAAACATAGTCAGTAAGGAGTGTCAGTCTTCTTGTACTTAAGTCGGCATTGTGCCTTTTGTATTTAATTCCTATGCAATTTCTGTGTTTCATCGTCAATAAGAGGGACCAAGGGATACAGTTAACGTTTAGTGAAGCATCGGAATCTATAACTAGTGTCACAGGGATGGTTCAAAACATAGTCAGTAAGAAGAGTCAGTCTTCTTGTACTTAAGGCGGCAATGTGCCTTTGTATTTAATTCCGATGCAATTTCTCTGTTTCATCGTCGATAAGAATGTCCAAGGGAAACAGAAATCCTGAAGTGAAGCATCGGAATCTATAACTAGTGTCACAGGAATGGTTCAAACATAGTCAGGAAGGTGTGTCAGTCTTATTGTACTTAAATCGGCATTGTGCCTTTTCTATTTAATTCCGATGCAATTTCTGTGTTTCATCGTCAATAAGAAGGTCCAAGGGATATAGTAAACCTGGAGTGAAGCATCGGAATCTATAACTATTGTCACAGGAATGGTTCAAAACATAGACAGTAAGAAGAGTCAGTCTTCTTGTACTTACGTCGACATTGTGCCTATTCTATTTATTTCCGATGCAATTTCTGTGTTTCATCGTCAATAAGAAGGTCAGAGGGATACAATAAACCTGAAGTGAAGCATCGGAATCTATAACTAGTGTAACAGGAATGGTTCAAAACAAAGTCAGTAAGAAGAGTCAGTCTTCTTACCTTAAGTCGGCATTGTGCCTTTTGTATTTAATTCCGATGCAATTTCTGTGTTTCATCGTCAATAAGAATGTCCAAGGGATACAGTAAATCTGAAGTAAAGCTTCCGAATCTATAGCCAGTGTCACAGGAATGGTTCAAACATAGTCAGTTAGAAGAGGCAGTCTTCTTGTACTTAAGTCGGCATTGTGCCTTTTGTAATTAATTCCGATGCAATTTCTGTGTTTCATCGTTTAATAGGAAGGTCCAAGGGATACAGTAAACCTGGAGTGACGCATCGGAATCTATAACTAGTGTCACAGGAATGGTTCAAAACTAAGTCAGTAAGAAGAGTCAGTCCTCTTGCCCTTAGGCCGGCATTGTGCCTTTTTTATTTAATTCCGATGCAATTTCTGTGTTTCATCGTCAATAAGAATGTCCAAGGGATATAGTAAACCTGGAGTGAAGCATCGGAATCTATAACTAGTGTCACAGGAATGGTTCAAACATAGACAGTAAGAAGAGTCAGTCTTCTTGTACTTACGTCGACATTGTGCCTTTTCTACTTAATTCCGATGCAATTTCTGTGTTTCATCGTCAATAAGAAGGTCAGAGGGATACAATAAACCTGTAGTGAAGCATCGGAATCTACAGCAGGTGTCACAGGAATTGTTCAAAACATAGTCAGTAAGAAGATTCAGTCTTCTTGTCCTTAAGTCGGCATTGTGCCTTTTGTAATTAATTCCGATGCAATTTCTGTGTTTCATCGTCAATAAGAAGGTCCAAGGGATACAGTAAACCTGGAGTGAAGCATCGGAATCTATAACTAGTGTCACAGGAATGGTTCAAAGCTTAGTCAGTAAGAGTAGTCATTCTTATTGTACTTAAGTCATCATTGTGCATTTTCTATTTAATTCTGATGCAATTACTGTGTTTCATCGTCAATATGAAAGACCAACCGATACAGTCAACCTGGAGTGAAGCATCGGAATCTATAACTATTGTCACAGGAATGGTTCAAATCATAGACAGTAAGAAGAGTCAGACTTCTTTCACTTAAGTCGGCATTGTGCCTTTTGTATTTAATTCCGATGCTACTTCTGTGTTTCATCGTCAATAAGAAGGTCCAAGGGATACAGTAAACCTGGAGTGAAGCATCGGAGTCTATCACTAGTGTCACAGGACTGGTTCAAAAATAGTCAGTAAGAAGAGTCAGTCTTCTTGAACTTAATTCGGCATTGTGCCTTTTGTATTTAATTCCGATGCAATTTCCGTGTTTCATCATCAATAAGAAGGTCAGAGGGATACAGCAAACCTGAAGTGAAGCATCGGAATTTATAACTAGTGTCACAGGAATGGTTCAAAACATAGTCAGTAAGGAGAATCAGTCTTCTTGTACTTAAGTCGGCATTGTGCCTTTTGTATTTAATTCCGATGCAATTTCTGTGTTTCATCGTCAATAAGAAGGCCCAAGGGATACAGTAAACCTGGAGTGAAGCATCGGAATCTATAACTAGTGTCACAGGGATGGTTCAAAACATAGACAGTCAGAAGAGTCAGTCTTCTTGTACTTAAGGCGGCATTGTGCCTTGTCTATTTAATTCCGGAGCAATTTCTGTGTTTCATCGTCAATGAGAATGTCAGAGAGATACAATAAACCTGAAGCGAAGCATCGGAATCTATAACTAGTGTCACAGAAATGGTTCAAAACAAAGTCAGTAACAAGAGTCAGTCTTCTTGTCCTTAAGTCGGCATTGTGCCTTTTGTATTTAATTCCGATGCAATTTCTGTGTTTCATCGTCAATAAGAAGGTCCAAGGGATACAGTAAACCTGGAGTGAAGCATCGGAATCTATAACTAGTGTCAATGGAATTGTTCAAAACATAGTCAGTAAGAAGAGTCAGTCTTCTTGTACTTAAGTAGGCATTGTGCCTTTTCTATTTAATTCCGATGCAATATCTGTGTTTCATCGTCAATAAGAAGGTCCAAGGGATATAGTAAACCTGGAGTGAAGCATCGGAATCTATAACTAGTGTCACAGGAATGGTTCGAAACATAGACAGTAAGCAGAGTCAGTCTTCTTATACTTACGTCGACATTGTGCCTATTCTATTTATTTCCGATGCAATTTCTGTGTTTCATCGTCAATAAGGTGGTCAGAGGGATACAATAAACCTGAAGTGAAGCATCGGAATCTATAACTAGTGTCACAGGAATGGTTCAAAACAAAGTCGGTAAGAAGAGTCAGTCTTCTTGTCCTTAAGTCGGCATTGTGCCTTTTGTATTTAATTCCGATGCAATTTCTGTGTTTCATCGTCAATAAGAAGGTCCAAGGGATACAGTACACCTGGAGTGAAGCTTCGAAATCTATAACTAGTGTCACAGGAATGGTTCAAAACATAGACAGTAAGAAGAGTCAGTCTTCTTGTACTTACGTCGACATTGTGCCTTTTCTATTTAATTCCGATGCAATTTCTGTGTTTCATCGTCAATAAGAAGGACCAAGGGATACAGTAAACCTGGAGTGAAGCATCGGAATCTATAGCTAGTGTCACAGGAATGGTTCAAAACATAGTCAGTAAGAAAAGTCAGTCTTCTTGTCCTTAAGTCGGCATTGTGCCTTTTGTAATTAATTCCGATGCAATTTCTGTGTTTCATCGTCAATAAGAAGGACCAAGGGATACAGTAAACCTGGAGTGAAGCATCGGAATCTATAACTATTGTCACAGGAATGGTTCAAATCATAGACAGTAAGAAGAGTCAGACTTCTTTCACTTAAGTCGGCATTGTACCTTTTGTATTTAATTCCGATGCTACTTCTGTGTTTCATCGTCAATAAGAAGGTCCAAGGGATGCAGTAAACCTGGAGTGAAGCATCGGAGTCTATCACTAGTGTCACAGGACTGGTTCAAAAATAGTCAGTAAGAAGAGTCAGTCTTCTTGAACTTAATTCGGCATTGTGCCTTTTGTATTTAATTCCGATGCAATTTCTGTGTTTCATCATCAATAAGAAGGTCAGAGGGATACAGCAAACCTAAAGTGAAGCAACGGAATCCATAACTAGTGTCACAGGAAAGTTTCAAAGCATAGTCAGTAAGAAGAGTTAGTCTTCTTGTACTTAAGTCGGCGTTGTGCCTTTTGTATTTAATTCCGATGCAATTTCTGTGTTTCATCGTCAATAAGAAGGTCCAAGGGATACAGTAAACATGGAGTGAAGCATCGGAATCTGTAACTAGTGTCACAGGAATGGTTCAAATCATAGACAGTAAGAAGAGTTGGTCTTCGTGTACTTCAGTCGGCATTTTGCCTTTTCTATTTAATTCCGATGCAATTTCTGTGTTTCATCGTCAATATAAAGGTCCAAGGGATACAATAAACCTGGAGTGAAACATCGGAATCTATAAATAGTGTCAATGGTATGGTTCAAAACATAGACAGTAAGAAGAGTCAGTCTTCTTGTACTTAAGTCGGCATTGTGCCTTTTGTATTTAATTCCGATGCAATTTCTGTGTTTCATCGTCAATAAGAAGGTCAGAGGTATACAGTAAACGTGAAGTGAAGCATCAGAATCTATAGCTAGTGTCACAGGAATGGTTCAAAACATAGTCAGTAAGATGAGTCAGTCTTCTTGTCCTTAAGTCGGCATTGTGCCTTTTGTATATAATTCCGATGCAATTTCTGTGTTTCATCGTCAATAAAAAGGTCCAAGGGATACAGTAAACCTGGAGTGAAGCATCAGAATCTGTAACTAGTGTCACAGTAATGGTTCAAAACATAGACAGTAAGAAGAGTCAGTCTTCTTGTACTTAAGGCTGCATTGTGCCTTTTCTATTTAATTCCGGAGCAATTTCTGTGTTTCATCGTCAATACGAATGTCAGAGGGATACAGTAATCCTGAAGTGAAGCATCGGAATCGATAACTAGTGTCACAGGAATGGTTCAAAACATAGTCAGTGGGAAGAGTCGGTCTTCTTGTACTTAAGTCGGCGATGTGCCTTTTGTATTTAATTCCGATGCATTTTCTGTGTTTCATCGTCAATAAGAAGGTCCAAGGGATACAGTAAACCTGAAGTGAAGCATCGGAATTTATAACTAGTGTCACAGGAATGGTTCAAAACATTGTCAGTAAGGAGAATCAGTCTTCTTGTACTTAAGTCGGCATTGTGCCTTTTGTATTTAATTCCGATGCAATTTCTGTGTTTCATCGTCAATAAGAAGGACCAAGGGATACAGTAAACCTGGAGTGAAGCATCGGAATCTATAACTAGTGTCACAGGGATGGTTCAAAACATAGACAGTCAGAAGAGTCAATCTTCTTGTACTTAAGGCGGCATTGTGCCTTGTCTATTTAATTCCGGAGCAATATCTGTGTTTCATCGTCAATGAGAATGTCAGAGAGATACAATAAACCTGAAGCGAAGCATCGGAATCTATAACTAGTGTCACAGAAATGGTTCAAAACAAAGTCAGTAACAAGAGTCAGTCTTCTTGTCCTTAAGTCGGCATTGTGCCTTTTGTATTTAATTCCGATGCAATTTCTGTGTTTCATCGTCAATAAGAAGGTCCAAGGGATACAGTAAACCTGGAGTGAAGCATCGGAATCTATAACTAGTGTCAATGGAATGGTTCAAAACATAGTCAGTAAGAAGAGTCAGTCTTCTTGTACTTAAGTAGGCATTGTCCCTTTTCTATTTAATTCCGATGCAATATCTGTGTTTCATCGTCAATAAGAAGGTCCAAGGGATATAGTAAACCTGGAGTGAAGCATCGGAATCTATAACTAGTGTCACAGGAATGGTTCGAAACATAGACAGTAAGAAGAGTCAGTCTTCTTATACTTACGTCGACATTGTGCCTATTCTATTTATTTCCGATGCAATTTCTGTGTTTCATCGTCAATAAGAAGGTCAGAGGGATACAATAAACCTGAAGTGAAGCATCGGAATTTATAACTAGTGTCACAGGAATGGTTCAAAACAAAGTCGGTAAGAAGAGTCAGTCTTCTTGTCCTTAAGTCGGCATTGTGCCTTTTGTATTTAATTCCGCTGCAATTTCTGTGTTTCATCGTCAATAAGAAGGTCCAAGGGATACAGTACACCTGGAGTGAAGCTTCGAAATCTATAACTAATGTCACAGGAATGGTTCAAATATTGACAGTAAGAAGAGTCAGTCTTCTTGTACTTACGTCGACATTGTGCCTTTTCTATTTAATTCCGATGCAATTTCTGTGTTTCATCGTCAATAAGAAGGACCAAGGGATACAGTAAACCTGGAGTTAAGCATCGGAATCTATAGCTAGTGTCACTGGAATGGTTCAAAACATAGTCAGTAAGAAAAGTCAGTCTTCATGTCCTTAAGTCGGCATTGTGCCTTTTGTAATTAATTCCGATGCAATTTCTGTGTTTCATCGTCAATAAGAAGGACCAAGGGATACAGTAAACCTGGAGTGAAACATCGGAATCTATAACTAGTGTCACAGGGATGGTTTAAAACATAGACAGTCAGAAGAGTCAGTCTTCTTGTACTTAAGGCTGCATTGTGCCTTTTCTATTTAATTCCGGAGCAATTTCTGTGTTTCATCGTCAATACGAATGTCAGAGGGATACAGTAATCCTGAAGTGAAGCATCGGAATCGATAACTAGTGTCACAGGAATGGTTCAAAACATAGTCAGTAAGAAGAGTCAGTCTTGTTGTACTTAAGTCGGCATTGTGCCTTTTCAATTTAATTCCGATGCAATTTCTGTGTTTCATCGTCAATAAGAATGTCAGAGGGATACAATAAACCTGAAGCGAAGCATCGGAATCTATAACTAGTGTCACAGAAATGGTTCAAAACAAAGTCAGTAACAAGAGTCAGTCTTCTTGTCCTTAAGTCGGCATTGTGCCTTTTGTATTTAATTCCGATGCAATTTCTGTGTTTCATCGTCAATAAGATGGTCCAAGGGATACAGTAAACCTGGAGTGAAGCATCGGAATCTATAACTAGTGTCACAGGAATGTTTCAAATCATAGACAGTAAGAAGAGTCAGTCTTCTTGTCCTTAAGTCGGCATTGTGCCTTTTGTATTTAATTCCGATGCAATTTCTGTGTTTCATCGTCAATAACAAGGTCCAAGGGATACAGTAAACCTGAAGTGAAGCTTCGAAATCTATAGCTAGTGTCACAGGAATGGTTCAAACATAGTCAGTTAGAAGAGTCAGTCTTCTTGTACTTAAGTCGGCATTGTGCCTTTTGTAATTAATTCCGATGCAATTTCTGTGTTTCATCGTTTAATAAGAAGGTCCAAGGCATACAGTAAACCTGGAGTGACGCATCGGAATCAATAACTAGTCTCACAGGAATGCTTCAAAACATAGTCGGTAAGAAAAGTCAGTCTTCTTGTCCTTAAGTCGGCATTGTGCCTTTTGTATTTAATTCCGATGCAATTTCTGTGTTTCATCATCAATAAGAAGGTCAGAGGGATACAGTAAACCTGAAGTGAAGCTTCGAAATCTATAGCTAGTGTCACAGGAATGGTTCAAACATAGTCAGTTAGAAGAGTCAGTCTTCTTGTACTTAAGTCGGCATTGTGCCTTTTGTAATTAATTCCGATGCAATTTCTGTGTTTCATCGTTTAATAAGAAGGTCCAAGGCATACAGTAAACCTGGAGTGACGCATCGGAATCAATAACTAGTGTCACAGGAATGCTTCAAAACATAGTCGGTAAGAAAAGTCAGTCTTCTTGTCCTTAAGTCGGCATTATGCCTTTTGTATTTAATTCAGATGCAATTTTTGTGTTTCATCGTCAATTAGAAGGTCCAAGGGATACAGTAAACCTGAAGTGAAGCATCGGAATCCATAACTAGTATCACAGGAACGGTTCAAAACATAGTCAGTAAGAAGAGTTAGTCTTCTTGTACTTAAGTCGGCGTTGTGCCATTTGTATTTAATTCCGATGCATTTCCTGTGTTTCATCGTCACTAAGAACGTCCAAGGGATACAGTAAACCTGGAGTGATGCATCGGAATCTGTAACTAGTGTCACAGTAATGGTTCAAAACATAGACAGTAAGAAGAATCAGTCTTCGTGTACTTAATTCGGCATTGTGCCTTTTGTATTTAATTCCGATGCAATTTCTGTGTTTAATCGTCAATAAGAAGGTGAAAGGGATACTGTAAACATCAAGTGAAGCGTCGGAATCTATAACGGGTGTCACAGGAATGGTTCAAAGCATAATCTGTAGGAAGAGTCGCTCTTCTTGTACTTAAGTCGGCATTGTGCCTTTTGTATTTAATTCCGATGCATTTTCTGTGTTTCATCGTCAATAAGAAGGTCCAAGTGATACAGTAAACCGGGAGTGAAGCATCGGAATCTATCACTAGTGTCAATGGAATGGTTCAAAACATAGTCAGTAAGAAGAGTCAGTCTTCTTGTACTTAAGTAGGCATTGTGCCTTTTCTATTTAATTCCGATGCAATTTCTGTGTTTCATCGTCAATAAGAAGGTCCAAGGGATATAGTAAACCTGGAGTGAAGCATCGGAATCTATAACTAGTGTCACAGGAATGGTTCGAAACATAGACAGTAAGAAGAGTCAGTCTTCTTGTACTTACGTCGACATTGTGCCTATTCTATTTATTTCCGATTCAATTTCTGTGTTTCATCGTCAATAAGAAGGTCAGAGGGATACAATAAACCTGAAGTGAAGCATCGGAATCTATAACTAGTGTCACAGGAATGGTTCAAAACAAAGTCAGTAAGAAGAGTCAGTCTTCTTGTCCTTAAGTCGGCATTGTGCCTTTTGTATTTAATTCCGATGCAATTTCTGTGTTTCATCGTCGATAAGAAGGTCCAAGGGGTACAGTAAACCCGGAGTGAAGCTTCGAAATCTATAACTAGTGTCACAAGAATGGTTCAAAACATAGACAGTAAGAAGAGTCAGTCTTCTTGTACTTACGTCGACATTGTGCCTTTTCTATTTAATTCCGATGCAATTTCTATGTTTCATTGTCAATAAGAAGGTCAGAGGGATACAATAAACCTGAAGTGAAGCATCGGAATCTATAACTAGTGTCACAGGAATGGTTCAAAACAAAGTCAGTAAGAAGAGTCAGTCTTCTTGTCCTTAAGTCGGCATTGTGCCTTTTGTATTTAATTCCGATGCAATTTCTGTGTTTCATCGTCGATAAGAAGGTCCAAGGGGTACAGTAAACCCGGAGTGAAGCTTCGAAATCTATAACTAGTGTCACAAGAATGGTTCAAAACATAGACAGTAAGAAGAGTCAGTCTTCTTGTACTTACGTCGACATTGTGCCTTTTCTATTTAATTCCGATGCAATTTCTATGTTTCATTGTCAATAAGAAGGACCAAGGGATACAGTAAACCTGGAGTGAAGCATCGGAATCTATAGCTAGTGTCACAGGAATGGTTCAAAACATAGTCAGTAAGAAAAGTCAGTCTTCATGTCCTTAAGTCGGCATTGTGCCTTTTGTAATTAATTCCGATGCAATTTCTGTGTTTCATCGTCAATATGAAGGACCAAGGGATACAGTAAACTTGGAGTGAAGCATCGGAATCTATAACTAGTGTCACAGGGATGGTTCAAAACATAGACGGTCAGAAGAGGCAGTCTTCTTGTACTTAAGGCGGCATTGTGCCTTTTCTATTTATTTCCGGAGCAATTTCTGTGTTTCATCGTCAATAAGAATGTCAGAGGGATACAGTAATCCTGAAGTGAAGCATCGGAATCGATAACTAGTGTCACAGGAATGGTTCAAAGCATAGTCAGTAAGAAGAGTCAGTCTTGTTGTACTTAAGTCGGCATTGTGCCTTTTCTATTCAATTCCGATGCAATTTCTGTGTTTCATCGTCAATAAGAATGTTAGAGGGATACAATAAACCTGAAGCGAAGCATCGGAATCCATAACTAGTGCCACAGAAATGGTTCAAAACAAAGTCAGTAACAAGAGTCAGTCTTCTTGTCCTTAAGTCGGCATTGTGCCTTTTGTATTTAATTCCGATGCAATTTCTGTGTTTCATCGTCAATAAGAAGGTCCAAGGGATACAGTAAACCTGGAGTGAAGCATCGGAATCCATAACTAGTGTCACAGGAATGTTTCAAATCATAGACAGTAAGAAGAGTCAGTCTTCTTGTACTTAATTCTGCTTTGTGCATTTTGTATTTAATTCCGATGCAATTTCTGTGTTTCAACGTCAATAAGAAGGTCCAAGCGATACAGTAAACCTGAAGTAAAGCATCGGAGTTTATAACTAGTGTCACAGGAATGGTTCAAAGCATAGTCAGTAAGGAGTGTCAGTCTTCTTGTACTTAAGTCGGCATTGTGACTTTTGTATTTATTTCCGATGCAATTTCTGTGTTTCATCGTCAATAAGAAGGACCAAGGGATACAGTAAACCTTTAGTGAAGCATCGGAATCTATAACTAGTGTCACAGGGATGGTTCAAAACATAGTCAGTAAGAAGAGTCAGTCTTCTTGTACTTAAGTCGGCATTGTGCATTTTCTATTTAATTCCGATGCAATTTCTGTGTTTCATCGTCAATAAGAAGGTCCAAGGGATACAGTAAACCTGGAGTGAAGCATCGGAATCTATAACTAGTGTCAATGGAATGGTTCAAAACATAGTCAGTAAGAAGAGTCAGTCTTCTTGTACTTAAGTCGGCATTGTGCCTTTTCTATTTAATTCCGACGCAATTTCTGTGTTTCATCGTCAATAAGAAGGTCCAAGGGATATAGGAAACCTGGAGTGAAGCATCGGAATCTATAACTAGGGTCACAGGAATGGTTCAAAACATAGACAGTAAGAAGGGTCAGTCTTCTTGTACTTACGTCGACATTGTGCCTATTCTATTTATTTCCGATGCAATTTCTGTGTTTCATCGTCAATAAGAAGGTCAGAGGGATACAATAAACCTGAAGAGAGGCATCGGAACCTATAACTAGTGTCACAGGAATGGTTCAAAACAAAGTCAGTAAGAAGAGTCAGTCTTCTTGTCCTTAAGTCGGCATTGTGCCTTTTGTATTTAATTCCGATGCAATTTCTGTGTTTCATCGTCAATAAAAAGGTCCAAGGGATACAGTAAACCTGAAGTGAAGCTTCGAAATCTATAGCTAGTGTCACAGGAATGGTTCAAACATAGTCAGTTAGAAGAGTCAGTCTTCTTGTACTTAAGTCGGCATTGTGCCTTTTGTAATTAATTCCGATGCAATTTCTGTGTTTCATCGTTTAATAAGAAGGTCCAAGGCATACAGTAAACCTGGAGTGACGCATCGGAATGTATAACTAGTGTCACAGGAATGGTTCAAAACTATGTCAGTAAGAAGAGTCAGTCCTCTTGTCCTTAAGACGGCATTGTGCCTTTTGTATTTAATTCCGATGCTATTTCTGTGTTTCATCGTCAGTAAGAATGTCCAAGGGATATAGTAAACCTGGAGTGAAGCATCGGAATCTATAACTAGTGTCACAGGAATGGTTCAAAACATAGTCAGTAAGGAGAGTCAGTCTTCTTGTACTTAAGTTGGCTTTGTGCCTTTTGTATTTAATTCCGATGCAATTTCTGTGTTTCATCGTCAATAAGAAGGACCAAGGGATACAGTAGACCTGGAGTGAAGCATCGGAATCTATAACTAGTGTCACAGGAATGGTACAAAGCAAAGTCAGTAAGAAGAGTCAGTCTTCTTGTCCTTAAGTCGGCATTGTGCCGTTTGTAATTAATTCCGATGCAATATCTGTGTTTCGTCGTCAATAAGAAGGTCCAAGGTATAGAGTAAACCTGAGGTGAATCATCGTAATCTATAGCTAGTGTCACAGGAATGGTTCAAAACATAGTCAGTATGAAGAGTCAGTCTTTTTGTCCTTAAGTCGGCATTGTGCCTTTTGTATTTAATTCCGATGCAACTTCTGTGTTTCATCGTCAATAAGAAGATCAGAGGGATACAGTAATTCTGAAGTGAAGCATCGGAATCTATAACTAGTATCACAGGAATGGTTCAAAACAAAGTCAGTAAGAAGAGTCAGTCTACTTGTCTTTAAGTCGGCATTGTGCCTTTTGTATTTAATTCCGATGCAATTTCTGTGTTTCATCGTCAATAAGAAGGTCCCGGGGATACAGTAAACCTGGAGTGTAGCATCGGAATCTATAACTAGTGTCACAGGAATGGTTCAAAACATAGACAGTAAGAAGAGTCAGTCTTCGTGTACTTAAGGCGGCATTTTGCCTTTGGTATTTAATTCCAATGCAATTTCTGTGTTTCATCGTCAATAGGAATCTCCAAGGTATACAGTAAACCTGAGGTGAAGCATCAGAATCTGTAACTAGTGTCACAGGAATGGTTCAAAACATAGTCAGTAAGAAGAGTCAGTCTTCTTGTACTTAAGTCGGCATTGTAACTTTTCACTTTATTTCCGATGCAATTTGTGTGTTTCATCGTCAATAACAAGGTCCAAGGGATACAGTAAACCTGGAGTGAAGCATCGGAATCTATAAGTAGTGTCAATGGAATGGTTCAAAGCATAGACAGTAAGAAGAGTCAGTCTTCTTGTACTTACGTCGACATTGTGCCTTTTGTATTTAATTCCGATGCAATTTCTGTGTTTCATCGTCAATAAGAAGGTCCCGGGGATACAGTAAACCTGGAGTGTAGCATCGGAATCTATAACTAGTGTCACAGGAATGGTTCAAAACATAGACAGTAAGAAGAGTCGGTCTTCGTGTACTTCAGTCGGCATTTTGCCTTTGGTATTTAATTCCAATGCAATTTCTGTGTTTCATCGTCAATAGGAATCTCCAAGGTATACAGTAAACCTGAGGTGAAGCATCAGAATCTGTAACTAGTGTCACAGGAATGGTTCAAAACATAGTCAGTAAGAAGAGTCAGTCTTCTTGTACTTAAGTCGGCATTGTAACTTTTCACTTTATTTCCGATGCAATTTGTGTGTTTCATCGTCAATAACAAGGTCCAAGGGATACAGTAAACCTGGAGTGAAGCATCGGAATCTATAAGTAGTGTCAATGGAATGGTTCAAAGCATAGACAGTAAGAAGAGTCAGTCTTCTTGTACTTACGTCGACATTGTGCCTATTCTATTTATTTCCGATGCAATTTCTGTGTTTCATCGTCAATAAGAAGGTCAGAGGGATACAATAAACCTGAAGTGAAGCATCGGAATCTATAACTAGTGTCACAGGAATGGTTCAAAACAAAGTCAGTAAGAAGAGTCAGTGTTCTTGTACTTAAGTCAGCATTGTGCCTTTTGTATTTAATTCCGATGCTATTTCTGTGTTTCTTAGTCAATAAGAAGGTCAGAAGCGTACAGTAAACCTGAAGTGAATCATCGGAATCTATAGCAAGTGTCACAGGAATGGTTCAAAACATAGTCAGTATGAAGAGTCAGTCTTCTTGTCCTTAAGTCGGCATTGCGCCTTTTGTATTTAATTCCGATGCAATTTCTGTGTTTCGTCGTCAATAAGAAGGTCCAAGGTATACAGTAAACCTGAGGTGAAGCATCGGAATTTATAACTAGTGTCACAGGAATGGTTCAAAACATAGACAGTAAGAAGAGTCAGTCTTCTTGTACTTAAATCGGCATTGTGCCTTTTGTACTTAATTAAGATGCAATTTCTGTGTTTCATCGTTTAATAAGAAGGTCCAAGGGATACAGTAAACCTGGAGTGACGCAACGGAATCTATAACTAGTGTCACAGGAATGGTTGAAAACAAAGTCAGTAAGAAGAGTCAGTCTTCTTGTCCTTAAGTCGGCATTGTGCCTTTTTATTTAATTCCGATGCAATTTCTGTGTTTCATCGTCAATAAGAATGTCCAAGGGATATAGTAAACCTGGAGTGAAGCATCGGAATCTATAACTAGTGTCACAGGAATGGTTCAAAGCATAGACAGTAAGAAGAGTCAGTCTTCTTGTACTTACGTCGACATTGTGCCTTTTCTATTTAATTCCGATGCAATTTCTGTGTTTCATGGTCAATAAGAAGGTCAGAGGGATACAATAAACCTGAAGTGAAGCATCGGAATCTATAGCTAGTGTCACAGGAATGGTTCAAATCATAGCCAGTAAGAAGAGTTAGTCTTCTTGTACTTAAGTCGGCGTTGTGCCTTTTGTATTTAATTACGATGCAATTTCTGTCTATCATCGTCAATAAGAAGGTCCAAGGGATACAGTAAACCTGGAGTGAAGCATCGGAATCTGTAACTAGTGTCACAGGAATGGTTCAAATCATTGACAGTAAGAAGAGTCGGTCTTCGTGTACTTCAGTCGGCATTTTGCATATTGTATTTAATTCCGATGGAATTTATGTGTTTCATCGTCAATAGGAAGGCCCAAGGTATACAGTAAACCTGAGGTGAAGCATCAGAATCTGTAACTAGTGTCACAGGAATGGTTCAAAACATTGTCAGTAAGAAGAGTCAGTCTTCTTGTACTTAAGTCGGCATTGTAACTTTTCACTTTATTTCCGATGCAATTTGTGTGTTTCATCGTCAATAACAAGGTCCAAGGGATACAGTAAACCTGGAGTGAAGCATCGGAATCTATAAGTAGTGTCAATGGAATGGTTCAAAGCATAGACAGTAAGAAGAGTCAGTGTTCTTGTACTTAAGTCAGCATTGTGCCTTTTGTATTTAATTCCGATGCTATTTCTGTGTTTCTTAGTCAATAAGAAGGTCAGAAGGGTACAGTAAACCTGAAGTGAATCATCGGAATCTATAGCAAGTGTCACAGGAATGGTTCAAAACATAGTCAGTATGAAGAGTCAGTCTTCTTGTCCTTAAGTCGGCATTGCGCCTTTTGTATTTAATTCCGATGCAATTTCTGTGTTTCGTCGTCAATAAGAAGGTCCAAGGTATACAGTAAACCTGAGGTGAAGCATCGGAATTTATAACTAGTATCACAGGAATGGTTCAAAACATAGACAGTAAGAAGAGTCAGTCTTCTTGTACTTAAATCGGCATTGTGCCTTTTGTACTTAATTCCGATGCAATTTCTGTGTTTCATCGTTTAATAAGAAGGTCCAAGGGATACAGTAAACCTGGAGTGACGCAACGGAATCTATAACTAGTGTCACAGGAATGGTTGAAAACAAAGTCAGTAAGAAGAGTCAGTCTTCTTGTCCTTAAGTCGGCATTGTGCCTTTTTATTTAATTCCGATGCAATTTCTGTGTTTCATCGTCAATAAGAATGTCCAAGGGATATAGTAAACCTGGAGTGAAGCATCGGAATCTATAACTAGTGTCACAGGAATGGTTCAAAGCATAGACAGTAAGAAGAGTCAGTCTTCTTGTACTTACGTCGACATTGTGCCTTTTCTATTTAATTCCGATGCAATTTCTGTGTTTCATGGTCAATAAGAAGGTCAGAGGGATACAATAAACCTGAAGTGAAGCATCGGAATCTATAGCTAGTGTCACAGGAATGGTTCAAATCATAGCCAGTAAGAAGAGTTAGTCTTCTTGTACTTAAGTCGGCGTTGTGCCTTTTGTATTTAATTACGATGCAATTTCTGTCTATCATCGTCAATAAGAAGGTCCAAGGGATACAGTAAACCTGGAGTGAAGCATCGGAATCTGTAACTAGTGTCACAGGAATGGTTCAAATCATAGACAGTATGAAGAGTCGGTCTTCGTGTACTTCAGTCGGCATTTTGCATATTGTATTTAATTCCGATGGAATTTATGTGTTTCATCGTCAATGAGAAGGTCCAAGGGATACAGTAAACCTGAAGTGAAGCATCGGGATCTATAACTAGTGTCACAGGTATCGTTCAAAACATAGTCAGTAAGAAGAGTCAGTCTTCTTGTACTTAAGTCGGCATAGTGCCTTTTCTATTTAATTCCGATGCAATTTCTGTGTCTCATCGTCAATAAGAAGGTCCAAGGGATACAGTAAACCTGGAGTGAAGCATCGGAATCTAAAAATAGTGTCAATGGTATGGTTCAAAACATAGACAGTAAGAAGAGTCAGTCTTCTTGTACTTAAGTCGGCATTGTGCCTTTTGTATTTAATTCCGATGCAATTTCTGTGTTTCATCGTCAATAAGAAGGTCAGAGGGATACAGTAAACCTGAAGTGAAGCATCGGAATCTATAGCTAGTGTCACAGGAATGGTTCGAAACATAGTCAGTAAGAAGAGTCAGTCTTCTTGTCCTTAAGTCGGCATTGTGCCTTTTGTATATAATTCCGATGCAATTTCTGTGTTTCATCGTCAATAAGAAGGTCCAAGGGATACAGTAAAACTGGAGTGAATCATCGGAATCTGTAACTAGTGTCACAGTAATGGTTCGAAACATAGACAGTAAGAAGAGTCAGTCTTCTTGTACTTAATTCGGCATTGTGCCTTTAGTATTTAATTCCGATGCAATTTCTGTGTTTCATCGTCAATAAGAAGTTCCAAGGGATACAGTAAACATCAAGTGAAGCGTCGGAATCTATAACGGGTGTCACAGTAATGGTTCAAAACATAGTCAGTAGGAAGAGTCGGTCTTCTTGTACTTAAGTCGGCATTGTGCCTTTTGTATTTAATTCCGATGCATTTTCTGTGTTTGATCGTCAATAAGAAGGTCCAAGGGATACAGTAAACCTGAAGTGAAGCATCGGAATTTATAACTACTGTCACAGGAATGGTTCAAAACATAGTCAGTAAGGAGAGTCAGTCTTCTTGTACTTAAGTCAGCATTGTGCCATTTGTATTTAATTCTGATGCAATTTCTGTGTTTCATCGTCAATAAGAAGGAGCAAGGGATACAGTAAACCTGGAGTGAAGCATCGGCATCTATAACTAGTGTCACAGGGATGGTTCAAAACATAGACAGTCAGAAGAGTCAGTCTTCTTGTACTTAAGGCGGCATTGTGCCTTTTCTATTTAATTCTGGAGCAATTTCTGTGTTTCATCGTCAATAAGAATGTCAGATGTATACAGTAATCCTGAAGTGAGGCATCGGAATCGATAACTAGTGTCACAGGAATGGTTCAAAACATAGTCAGTAAGAAGAGTCAGTCTTGTTGTACTTAAGTCGGCATTGTGACTTTTCTATTTAATTCCGATGCAATTTCGGTGTTTCATCGTCAATAAGAATGTCAGAGGGATACAATAAACCTGAAGCGAAGCACCGGAATCTATAACTAGTGTCACAGAAATGGTTCAAAACAAAGTCAGTAACAAGAGTTAGTCTTCTTGTCCTTAAGTCGGCATTGTGCCTTTTGTATTTAATTCCGATGCAATTTCTGTGTTTCATCGTCAATAAGAAGGTCCAAGGGATACAGTAAACCTGGAGTGAAGCATCGGAATCTATAACTAGTGTCACAGGAATGTTTCAAATCATAGACAGTAAGAAGAGTCAGTCTTCTTGTACTTAATTCTGCTTTGCGCATTTTGTATTTAATTCCGATGCAATTTCTGTGTTTCAACGTCAATAACAAGGTCCAAGCGTTACAGTAAACCTGAAGTAAAGCATCGGAGTTTATAACTAGTGTCACAGGAATGGTTCAAAACATAGTCAGTAAGGAGTGTCAGTCTTCTTGTACTTAAGTCGGCATTGTGCCTTTTGTATTTAATTCCGATGCATTTTCTGTGTTTCATCGTCAATAAGAACGTCCAAGGGATACAGTATACCTTGAGTGAAGCATCGGAATCTATAACTAGTGTCACAGGATTGGTTCAAAACATAGTCAGTAAGAATAGTCAGTCTTATTGTACTTAAGTCATCATTGTGCATTTTCTATCTAATTCTGATGTAATTTCTGTGTTTCATCTTCAATATGAAGGTCCAACCGATACAGTAAACCTGGAGTGAAGCATCGGAATCTATAACTAGTGTCACAGGAATGGTTCAAATCATAGACTGTAAGAAGAGTCAGACTTCTTTTACTTAAGTCGGCAGTGTGCCTTTTGTATTTAATTCCGATGCAATTTCTGTGTTTCATCGTCAATAAGAAGGTCCAAGGGATACAGTAAACCTGGAGTGAAGCATCGGAGTCTATCACTAGTGTCACAGGACTGGTTCAAAAATAGACAGTAGGAAGAGTCAGTCTTCTTGAACTTAATTCGGCATTGTGCCTTTTGTATTTAATTCCGATGCAATTTCTGTGTTTCATCATCAATAAGAAGGTCAGAGGGATACAGTAAACCTGAAGTGAAGCATCGGAATCCATAACTAGTGTCACAGGAGTGGTTCAAAACATAGTCAGTAAGAAGAGTTAGTCTTCTTGTACTTAAGTCGGCGTTGTGCCTTTTGTATTTAATTCCGATGCAATTTCTGTCTATCATCGTCAATAAGAAGGTCCAAGGGATACAGTAAACCTGGAGAGAAGCATCGGAATCTGTAACTAGTGTCACAGGAATGGTTCAAATCATAGACAGTAAGAAGAGTCGGTCTTCGTGTACTTCAGTCGGCATTTTGCATTTTGTATTTAATTCCGATGGAATTTTTGTGTTTCATCGTCAATGAGAAGGTCCACGGGATACAGTAAACCTGAAGTGAAGCATCGGGATCTATAACTAGTGGCACAGGTATCGTTCAAAACATAGTCAGTAAGAAGAGTCAGTCTTCTTGTACTTAAGTCGGCATAGTGCCTTTTCTATTTAATTCCGATGCAATTTCTGTGTTTCATCGTCAATATGAAGGTGCAAGGGATACAGTAAACCTGGAGTGAAGCATCGGAATCTAAAAATAGTGTCAATGGTATGGTTCAAAACATAGACAGTAAGAAGAGTCAGTCTTCTTGTACTTAAGTCGGCATTGTGCCTTTTGTATTTAATTCCGATGCAATTTCTGTGTTTCATCGTCAATAAGAAGGTCAGAGGGATACAGTAAACCTGAAGTGAAGCATCGGAATCTATAGCTAGTGTCACGGGAATGGTTCAAAACATAGTCAGTAAGAAGAGTCAGTCTTCCTGTCCTTAAGTCGGCATTGTGCCTTTTGTATATAATTCCGATGCAATTTCTGTGTTTCATCGTCAATAAGAAGGTCCAATGGATACAGTAAACCTGGAGTGAAGCATCGGAATCTGTAACTAGTGTCACAGTAATGGTTCAAATCATAGACAGTAAGAAGGGTCAGTCTTCTTGTACTTAATTCGGCATTGTGCCTTTAGTATTTAATTCCGATGCAATTTCTGTGTTTCATCGTCAATAAGAAGTTCCAAGGGATACAGTAAACATCAAGTAAAGCGTCGGAATCTATAACGGGTGTCACAGGAATGGTTCAAAACATAGTCAGTAGGAAGAGTCGGTCTTCTTGTACTTAAGTCGGCATTGTGACTTTTGTATTTAATTCCGATGCATTTTCTGTGTTTCATCGTCAATAAGAAGGTCCAAGGGATACAGTAAACCTGAAGTGAAGCATCGGAATTTATAACTACTGTCACAGGAATGGCCCAAAACATAGTCAGTAAGGAGAGTCAGTCTTCTTGTACTTAAGTCGGCATTGTGCCTTTTGTATTTAATTCCGATGCAATTTCTGTGTTTCATCGTCAACAAGAAGGACCAAGGGATACAGTAAACCTGGAGTGAAGCATCGGAATCTATAACTAGTGTCACAGGGATGGTTCAAAACATAGACAGTCAGAAGAGTCAGTCTTCTTGTACTTAAGGCGGCATTGTGCCTTTTCTATTTAATTCTGGAGCAATTTCTGTGTTTCATCGTCAATAAGAATGTCCGAGGGATACAGTAATCCTGAAGTGAAGCATCGGAATCGATAACTAGTGTCACGGGAATGGTTCAAAACATAGTCAGTAAGAAGAGTCAGTCTTGTTGTACTTAAGTCGGCATAGTGCCTTTTCTATTTTTTCCGATGCAATTTCGGTGTTCCATCGTCAATAAGAATGTCAGAGGGATACAATAAACCTGAAGCGAAGCATCGGAATCTATAACTAGTGTCACAGGAATGGTTCAAAACATAAACAGTAAGAAGAGTCAGTCTTCTTGTACTTACGTCGACATTGTGCCTATTCTATTTATTTCCGATGCAATTTCTGTGTTTCATCGTCAATAAGAAGGTCAGAGGGATACAATAAACCTGAAGTGAAGCATCGGAATCTATAACTAGTGTCACAGGAATGGTTCAAAACAAAGTCAGTAAGAAGAGTCAGTCTTCTTGTCCTTCAGTCGGCATTGTGCCTTTTGTATTTAATTCCGATGCAATTTCTGTGTTTCATCGTCAATAAGAAGGTCCAAGGGATACAGTCAACCTGAAGTGAAGCTTCGGAATCTATAGCCAGTGTCACAGGAATGGTTCAAACATAGTCAGTTAGAAGAGTCAGTCTTCTTGTACTTAAGTCGGCATTGTGCCTTTTGTAATTAATTCCGATGCCATTTCTGTGTTTCATCGTCAATAAGAAGGTCCAAGGGATACACTAAACCTGGAGTGAAGCATCGGAATCTATAACTAGTGTCACACGAATGGTTCAAAACTTAGTCAGTAAGAGTAGTCATTCTTATTGTACTTAAGTCATCATTGTGCATTTTCTATTTAATTCTGATGCAATTACTGTGTTTCATCGTCAATATGCAAGTCCAACCGATACAGTAAACCTGGAGTGAAGCATCGGAATCTAAAAATAGTGTCAATGGTATGGTTCAAAACATAGACAGTAAGAAGAGTTTGTCTTCGTGTACTTCAGTCGGCATTTTGCCTTTTCTATTTAATTCCGACGCAATTTCTGTGTTGCATCGTCAATATGAAGGTCCAAGGGATACAGTAAACCTGGAGTGAAGCATCGGAATCTATAAATAGTGTCAATGGTATGGTTCAAAACATAGACAGTAAGAAGAGTCAGTCTTCTTGTACTTAAGTCGGCATTGTGCCTTTTGTATTTAATTCCGATGCAATTTCTGTGTTTCATCGTCAATAAGAAGGTCAGAGGGATACAGTAAACCTGACGTGAAGCATCAGAATCTATAGCTAGTGTCACAGGAATGGTTCAAAACATAGTCAGTAAGAAGAGTCAGTCTTCTTGTCCTTAAGTCGGCATTGTGCCTTTTGTACATAATTCCGATGCTATTTCTGTTTTTCATCGTCAATAAGAAGGTCCAAGGGATACAGTAAACCTGGAGTGAAGCATCGGAATCTGTAACTAGTGTCACAGTAATGGTTCAAAACATAGACAGTAAGAAGAGTCAGTCTTCTTGTACTTAATTCGGCATTGTGCCTTTAGTATTTAATTCCGATGCAATTTCTGTGTTTCATCGTCAATAAGAAGTTCCAAGGGATACAGTAAACATCAAGTGAAGCGTCGGAATCTATTACGGGTGTCACAGGAATGGTTCAAAACATAGTCAGTGGGAAGAGTCGGTCTTCTTGTACTTAAGTCGGCGTTGTGCCTTTTGTATTTAATTCCGATGCATTTTCTGTGCTTCATCGTCAATAAGAAGGTCCAAGGGATACAGTAAACCTGAAGTGAAGCATCGGAATTTATAACTAGTGTCACAGGAATGGTTCAAAACATAGTGAGTAAGGAGAGTCAGTCTTCTTGTACTTAAGTCGGCATTGTGCCATTTGTATTTAATTCCGATGCAATTTCTGTGTTTCATCGTCAATAAGAAGGACCAAGGGATACAGTAAACCTGGAGTGAAGCATCGGAATCTATAACTAGTGTCACAGGGATGGTTCAAAACGTAGACAGTCAGAAGAGTCAGTCTTCTTGTACTTAAGGCGGCATTGTGCCTTTTCTATTTAATTCCGGAGCAATTTCTGTGTTTCATCGTCAATAAGAATGTCAGAGGGATACAGTAACCCTGAAGTGAAGCATTGGAATCGATAACTAGTGTCACAGGAATGGTTCAAAACATAGTCAGTAAGAAGAGTCAGTCTTGTTGTACTTAAGTCGGCATTGTGCCTTTTCTATTTAAATCCGATGCAATTTCTGTGTTTCATCGTGAATAAGAATGTCAGAGGGATACAATAAACCTGAAGCGAAGCATCGGAATCTACAACTAGTGTCACAGAAATGGTTCAAAACAAAGTCAGTAACAAGAGTCAGTCTTCTAGTCCTTAAGTCGGCATTGTGCCTTTTGTATTTAATTCCGATGCAATTTCTGTGTTTCATCGTCAATACGAAGGTCCAAGGGATACAGTAAACCTGAAGTGAAGCATCGGAATCTATAACTAGTGTCAATGGAATGGTTCAAAACATAGTCAGTAAGAAGAGTCAGTCTTCTTGTACTTACGTCGACATTGTGCCTATTCTATTTATTTCCGATGCAATTTCTGTGTTTCATCGTCAATAAGAAGGTCAGAGGGATACAATAAACCTGAAGTGAAGCATCGGAATCTATAACTAGTGTCACAGGTATGGTTCAAAGCAAAGTCAGTAAGAAGAGTCAGTCTTCTTGTCCTTAAGTCGGCATTGTGCCTTTTGTATTTAATTCCGATGCAATTTCTGTGTTTCATCGTCTATAAGAAGGTCCAAGGGATACAGTAAACCTGAAGTGAAGCATCGGAATCTATAACTAGTGTCAATGGAACGGTTCAAAACATAGTCAGTAAGAAGAGTCAGTCTTGTTGTACTTAAGTCGGCTTAGTGCCTTTTCTATTTAATTCCGATGCAATTTCGGTGTTTCATCGTCAATAAGAATGTCAGAGGGATACAATAAACCTGAAGCGAAGCATCGGAATCTATAACTAGTGTCACAGAAATGGTTCAAAACAAAGTCAGTAACATGAGTTAGTCTTCTTGTCCTTAAGTCGGCATTGTGCCTTTTGTATTTAATTCCGATGCAATTTCTGTGTTTCATCGTCAATAAGAAGGTCCAAGGGATACAGTAAACCTGGAGTGAAGCATCGGAATCTATAACTAGTGTCACAGGAACGTTTCAAATCATAGACAGTAAGAAGAGTCAGTCTTCTTGTACTTAATTCTGCTTTGTGCATTTTGTATTTAATTCCGATGCAATTTCTGTATTTCAGCGTCAATAAGAAGGTCCAAGCGATACAGTAAACCTGAAGTAAAGCATCGGAGTTTATAACTAGTGTCACAGGAATGGTTCAAAACATAGTCAGTGGGAAGAGTCGGTCTTCTTGTACTTAAGTCGGCGTTGTGCCTTTTGTATTTAATTCCGTTGCATTTTCTGTGTTTCATCGTCAATATGAAGGTCCAAGGGATACAGTAAACATGAAGTGAAGCATCGGAATTTATAACTAGTGTCACAGGAATGGTTCAAAGCATAGTGAGTAAGGAGAGTCAGTCTTCTTGTACTTAAGTCGGCATTGTGCCTTTTGTATTTAATTCCGATGCAATTTCTGTGTTTCATCGTCAATAAGAAGGACCAAGGGATACAGTAAACCTGGAGTGAAGCATCGGAATCTATAACTAGTGTCACAGGGATGGTTCAAAACGTAGACAGTCAGAAGAGTCAGTTTTCTTGTACTTAAGGCGGCATTGTGCCTTTTCTATTTAATTCCGGAGCAATTTCTGTGTTTCATCGTCAATAAGAATGTCAGAGGGATACAGTAATCCTGAAGTGAAGCATCGGGATCGATAACTAGTGTCACAGGAATGGTTCAAAACATAGTCAGTAAGAAGAGTCAGTCTTGTTGTACTTATGTCGGCATTGTGCCTTTTCTATTTAAATCCGATGCAATTTCTGTGTTTCATCGTCAATAAGAATGTCAGAGGGATACAATAAACCTGAAGCGAAGCATCGGAATCTACAACTAGTGTCACAGAAATGGTTCAAAACAAAGTCAGTAACAAGAGTCAGTCTTCTTGTCCTTAAGTCGGCATTGTGCCTTTTGTATATAATTCCGATGCAATTTCTGTGTTTCATCGTCAATAAGAAGGTCCAAGGGATACAGTAAACCTGAAGTGAAGCATCGGAATCTATAACTAGTGTCAATGGAATGGTTCAAAACATAGTCAGTACGAAGAGTCAGTCTTCTTGTACTTAAGTAGACATTGTGCCTTTTCTATTTAATTCCGATGCAATTTCTGTGTTTCATCGTCAATAAGAAGGTCCAAGGTATATAGTAAACCTGGAGTGAAGCATCGGAATCTATAACTAGTGTCACAGGAATGGTTCGAAACATAGACAGTAAGAAGAGTCAGTCTTCTTGTACTTACGTCGACATTGTGCCTATTCTATTTATTTCCGATGCAATTTCTGTGTTTCATCGTCAATAAGAAGGTCAGAGGGATACAATAAAACTGAAGTGAAGCATCGGAATCTATAACTAGTGTCACAGGAATGGTTCAAAGCAAAGTCAGTAAGAAGAGTCAGTCTTCTTGTCCTTAAGTCGGCATTGTGCCTTTTGTATTTAATTCCGATGCAATTTCTGTGTTTCATCGTCAATAAGAAGGTCCAAGGGATACAGTAAACCTGGAGTGAAGCATCGGAATCTATAACTAGTGTCACAGGAATGTTTCAAATCATAGACAGTAAGAAGAGTCAGTCTTCTTGTACTTAACTCTGCTTTGTGCATTTTGTATTTAATTCCGATGCAATATCTGTGTTTCAACGTCAATAAGAAGGTCCAAGCGATACAATAAACCTGAAGTAAAGCATCGGAGTTTATAACTAGTGTCACAGGAATGGTTCAAAACATAGTCAGTAAGGAGTGTCAGTCTTCTTGTACTTAAGTCGGCATTGTGCCTTTTGTATTTAATTCCGATAAAATTTCTGTGTTTCATCGTCAATAAGAGGGACCAAGGGATACAGTAAACCTTTAGTGAAGCATCGGAATCTATAACTAGTGTCACAGGGATGCTTCAAAACATAGTCAGTAAGAAGAGTCAGTCTTCTTGTACTTAAGTCGGCATTGTGCCTTTGTATTTAATTCCGATCCAATGTCTGTGTTTCATCGTCAATAAGAACGTCCAAGGGAAACAGAAATCCTGAAGTGAAGTATCGGAATCTATAACTAGTGTCACAGGAATGGTTCAAACATAGTCAGGAAGGTGTGTCAGTCTTCTTGTACTTAAATCGGCATTGTGCCTTTTCTATTTAATTCCGATACAATTTATGTGTTTCATCGTCAATAAGAAGGTCAGAGGGATACAGTAAACCTGAAGTGAAGCATCCGAATCTATAACTAGTGTCACAGGAATGGTTCAAAACATAGTCAGTAAAAAGAGTCAGTCTTCTTGTACTTATGTCAGCATTGTGCCTTTTGTATTTAATTCCGATGCAATTTCTGTGTTTCATCGTCAATAAGAAGGTCAGAGGGATACAGTAAACTTGATGTGAGCATCGGAATCTATAAATAGTGTCAAAGGAATGGTTCAAAACTTAGTCAGTAAGAAGAGTCAGTCTTCTTGTATTTAAGTCGGCATTGTGCCCTTTGTGTTTAATTCCGATTCAATTTCTGTGTTTCGTCGTCAATAAGAAGGTCCAAGGGATACAGTAAACCTGAAGTGAAGCATCGGAATCTATAATTAGTGTCACAGGAATGGTTCAAAAGATAGACAGTAAGAAGAGTCAGTCTTCTTGTACCTAAGTCGCCATTGTGCCTTTTGTATTTAATTCCGATGCAATTTCTGTGTTTCATCGTCAATAAGAAGGTCCAAGGGATACAGTAAACCTGAAGTGAAGCATCGGAATCTATAACTAATGTCACAGGAATGGTTCAAAGCATAGACAGTAAGATATGTCGGTCGCCTTGTACTTAAGTCGGCATTGTGCATTTTCTATTTCATTCCGATGCAATTTATGTGTTTCATCGTCAATAAGAAGTTCAGAGGGATATAGTAAACCTGAAGTGAAGCATCGGAATCTATAACTAGTGTCACAGGAATGGTTCAAAACGTAGACAGTAGGAAGAGTCAGTCTTCTTGTACTTAAGTCGGCATTGTGCCCTTTTGTATTTAATTTCGATGTAATTTCTGTGTTTCATCGTCAATAAGAAGGTCCAAGGGTTACAGTAAACCTGAAGTGAAGCATCGGAAGCTATAACTAGTGTCACAGGAATGGTTCAAAACTTAGTCAGTAAGAAGAGTCAGTCTTCTTGTACTTAAGTCGGCATTGTGCCCCTTGTGTTTAATTCCGATGCAATTTCTGTGTTTCATCGTCAATAAGAAGGTCCAAGGGATACAGAAAACCTGAAGTGAAGCATCCGAATCTATAACTAGTGTCACAGGAATGGTTCAAAACATAGTCAGTAAAAAGAGTCAGTCATCTTGTACTTCAGTCAGCATTGTGCCTTTTGCATTTAATTCCGAAGCAATTTCTGTGTTTCATCGTCAATAAGAAGGTCCAAGGGATACAGTAAACCTGAAATGAAGCATCGTAATCTATAACTAGTGTCACAGGAATGGTTCAAAAACGTAGACAGTAGGAAGAGTCAGTCTTCTTGTACTTAAGTCGGCATTGTGCCTTTTGTATTTAATTCCGATGCAATTTCTGTGTTTCATCGTCAATAAGAAGGTCAGAGGGATACAGTAAACCTGAAGTGAAGCATCGGAATCCTAAACTAGTGTCACAGGAATTATTGAAAACATAGACAGTAGGAAGAATCAGTCTACTTGTACATATGTCGGCATTGTGCCTTTTGTATTTAATGCCGATGCAATTTCTGTGTTTCATCGTCAATAAGAAAGTCCACGGTATACAGTAAACCTGAAGTGAAGCATCGGAATCTATAACTAGTGTCACAGGAATGGTTCAAAACATAGACAGGAAGAAGAGTCAGTCTTCGTGTACTTAAGTCGGCATTTTGCCTTTTGTATTTAACTCCGATTCAATTTCTGTGTTTCATCGTCAATAAGAAGGTCCAAGGGATACAGTAAACCGGAAGTGAAGCATCGGAATCTATAACTAGTGTCACAGGAATGGTTCAAAGCATAGTAAGAAGAGTCAGTCTTCTTGTACTTAAGTCGGCACTGTGCCTTTTGTATTTAATTCCGATGCAATTTCTGTGTTTCATCGTCAATAAAAAGGTCCAAGGGAAACAGTAAACCTGAAGTGAAGCATCGGAATCCAAAACTAGTGTCACAGGAATGGTTCAAACCATAGACACTAGGCAGAGTCAGTCTTCTTGTACTTAAGTCGGCATTGTGCCTTTTGTATTTATTTCCGATGCAATTTCTGTGTTTCATCGTCAATAAGAAGGTCCAAGGGATACAGTAAACCTGAGGTGAAGCATCGGAATCTATAACTAGTGTCACAGGAATGGTTCAGAGCATAGTCAGTAAGAAGAGTCAGTCTTCTTGTACTTAAGTCTGCATTGTGCCTCTTGTATTTAATTCCGATGCAATTTCTGTGTTTCATCGTCAATAAGAATGTCCAAGGGATTCAGTAAACCTCAAGTGAAGCATCGGAATCTATAACTAGTGTCACAGGAATGGTTCAAATCATAGTCAGTAGGATGAGTCGGTCTTAATGTACTTAAGTCGGCATTGTGCCTTTTGTATTTAATTCCGATGCAATTTCTATGTTTCATCGTCAATAAGAAGGTCCAAGGGTTACAGTAAACCTGAAGTGAAGCATCGGAATCTATAAGTAGGGTCACGCTAATTTTTCAAAACAAAGTCAGTAAGAAGAGTCAGTCTTCTTGTCCTTATGTCGGCATTGTGCCTTTTGTATTTAATTCCGATGCAATTTCTGTGTTTCATCGTCAAAAAGAAGGTCCATGGGATACAGTAAACCTGAAGTGAAGCATCGGAATCTATAACTAGTGCCACAGGAATGGTTCAAAACATAGACAGTAGGAAGAGTCAGTCTTCTTGTACTTAAGTCGGCATTGTGCCTTTTGTATTTAATTCCGATGCAATTTCTGTGTTTCATCGTCAATATGAAGGTCCAAGGGATACAATAAACCTGAAGTTAAGCATCGGAATCTACTACTAGTGTCACAGGAATGGTTCAAAACAAAGTCAGTCAGAAGTGTCAGTCTTCTTGTCCTTATGTCGGCATTGTGCCCTTTGTATTTAATTCCGATGCAATTTCTGTGTTTCATCGTCAATAAGAAGGTCCAAGGTATACAGTAAACCCGGAGTGTAACATCGTAATCTATAACTAGTGTCACAGAAATGGTTCAAAGCATAAACAGTAAGAAGAGTCAGTCTTCGTGTACTTAAGGCGGCATTGTGCCTTTTGTATTTAATTCCGATGCAATTTCTGTGTTTCATCGTCAATAAGAAGGACCAATAGATACAGTAAACCTGAAGTGAATCATCGGAATCTATAACTAGTGTCACAGGAATGGTTCAGAACATAGTCTGTAAGAAGAGTCAGTCTTCTTGTACTTATGTCAGCATTGTGCCTTTTCTATTTAATTCCGATGCAATTTCTGTGATTCATCGTCAATAACAAGGTCAAAGGGATACAGTAAACCTGGAGTGAACCATCGGAATCTATAACTAGAGTCAATGGAATGGTTCAAATCATAGACAGTAAGAAGAGTCAGTCTTCTTGTACTTAAGTCGGCATTGTGCCTTTTGTATTTAATTCCGATGCAATTTCTGTGTTTCATCGTCAAAAAGAAGGTCCAAGGGATACAGTAAACCTGAAGTGAAGCATCGGAATCTATAACTAGTGCCACAGGAATGGTTGAAAACATAGACAGTAGGAAGAGTCAGTCTTCTTGTACTTAAGTCGGCATTGTGCCTTTTGTATTTAATTCCGATGCAATTTCTGTGTTTCATCGTCAATAAGAAGGTCCAAGGGATACAGTAAACCTGAAGTTAAGCATCGGAATCTACTACTAGTGTCACAGGAATGGTTCAAAACAAAGTCAGTCAGAAGAGTCAGTCTTCTTGTCCTTATGTCGGCATTGTGCCTTTTGTATTTAATTCCGATGCAATTTCTGTGTTTCATCGTCAATAACAAGGTCCAAGGGATACAGTAAACCTGGAGTGTAGCATCGGAATCTATAACTAGTGTCACAGGAATGGTTCATATCGTAGTCAGTAAAAAGAGTCAGTCTTCTTGTACTTAAGTCGGCATTGTGCCTTTTGTATTTAATTCCGAAGCAATTTCTGTGTTTCATCTTCAATAAGAAGGTCCAAGGGATACAGTAAACCTGAAGTGAAGCATCGGAATCTATTACTAGTGTCACAGGAATGGTTCAATACATAAACAGTAAGAAAAGTCAGTCGTCTTGTACTTAAGTCCCCATTGTGCATTTTCTATTTAATTCCGATGCAATTTCTGTGTTTCATCGTCAATAAGATGGTCAGAGGGATACAGTAAACCTGAAGTGAAGCATCCGAATCTATAACTAGTCTCACAGGAATTATTCAAACCATAGTCAGTAAGAAGAGTCAGTCTTTTTATACTTAAGTCAGCATTGTGACTTTTGTGTTTAATTCCGATGCAATTTCTGTGTTGCATCGCCAATAAGAAGGTCCAAGGGATACAGTAAACCCGAAGTGAAGCATTGGAATCTATAACTAGTGTCACAGGAATGGTTCAAAACATAGACAGTAAGAAGAGTCAGTCATCTTGTACTTAACTCGGCATTGTGCCTTTTTTATTTAATTCCGATGCAATTTCTGTGTTTCATCGTCAATAAGAAGATCAGAGGGGTACAGTAAACCTGAAGTGAAGCATCGGAATCTATAACTAGTGTCACAGGAATGGTTCAAAACATTGACAGTAGGAAGAGTCAGTCTTCTTGTACTTAAGTCGGCATAGTACCTTTTTTATTTAATTCCGATGCAATTTCTGTGTTTCATCGTCAATACGAAGGTCCAAGGGATACAGTAAACATGAAGTGAAACATCGGAAGCTATAACTAGGGTCGCAGGAATGGTTCAAAACATAGACAGTAGGAAGAGTTAGTCATCTTGTACTTAAGTCGGCATTGTGCCTTTTGTATTTAATTCCGATGCAATTTCAGTATTTCTTCGTCAATAAGAAGGTCCAAGGGATACAGTAAACCTGAAGTGAAGCATCGCAATAATCTATAACTAGTGTCACAGGAATGGTTCAAAACATTGTCAGTAGGAAGAGACGGTCTACATGCACTTAAGTAAGCATTGGGCCTTTTATATTTAATTCCGTTGCATTTTCTGTGTTTCATCGTCAATAAGAGGGTCCAAGGGTTACAGTAAACCTCAAGTGAAGCATCGGAAGCTATAACTAGTGTCACAGGAATGGTTCAAAACATAGACAGGAAGAAGAGTCAGTCTTCTTGTACTTAAGTCGGCATTGTGCCTTTTGTATTTAATTCCGATGCAATTTCTGTGTTTCATCGTCAATAAAAAGGTCCAAGGGAAATAGTAAACCTGAAGTGAAGCATCGGAATCCAAAACTAGTGTCACAGGAATGGTTCAAACCATAGACAGTAGGAAGAGTCAGTCTTCTTGTACTTAAGTCGGCATTGTGCCTTTTGTATTTACTTCCGATGCAATTTCTGTGTTTCATCGTCACTAAGAAGGTCCAAGGGATACAGTAAACCTGAGGTGAAGCATCGGAATCTATAACTAGTGTCACAGGAATGGTTCAAAGCATAGTCAGTAAGAAGAGTCAGTCTTCTTGTACTTAAGGCGGCAATATAAATTTTCTATTTAACCCCGATGCAATTTCTGTGTTTCATCGTCAATAACAAGGTCCAAGGGATTCAGTAAACATGAAGTAAAGCATCGGAATCTATCACTAGTGTCACAGGAATGGCTCAAACATAGACGGTAGGAAGAGGCAGTCTTCTTGTACTTAAGTCGGCATTGTGCCTTTTGTATTTAATTCCGATGCAATATCTGTGTTTCATCGTCAATAAGAAGGTCAGATTGATACAGTGAACCTGAAGTGAAGCATCGGAATTTATAGCTAGTGTCACAGGAATGGTTCAAAACATAGTCAGTAAGAAGTGTCAGTCTTCTTGTACTTAAGTCGGCATTGTGCCTTTTGTATTTAATTCCGATGCAATTTCTGTGTTTCATCGTCAATAAGAAGGTCCAATGCATACAGTAAACCTATAGTGAAGCATCGGAGTCTATAACTAATGTCGCAGGAATGGTTTAAAACCTAGACAGTAAGAAGAGTCAGTCTTCTTGTCCTTATGTCGGCATTGTGCCCTTTGTATATAATTCCGATGCAATTTCTGTGTTTCATCGTCAATAAGAAGATCCAAGGTATACATTAAACCCGGAGTGTACCATCGAAATCTATAACTAGTGTCACAGGAATGGTTCAGAGCATAGTCAGTAAGAAGAGTCAGTCTTCTTGTACTTATGTCAGCATTGTGCCTTTTCTATTTAATTCCGATGCAATTTCTGTGTTTCATCGTCAATAACAAGGTCAAAGAGATACAGTAAACCTGGAGTGAACCATCGGAATCTATAACTAGAGTCAATGGAATTTTTCAAATCATAGACAGTAAGAAAAGTCAGTCTTCTTGTACTAAAGTCGGCATTGTGCCTTTTGTATTTAATTCCGATGCAATTTCTGTGTTTCATCATCAAAAAGAAGGTCCAAGGGATACAGTAAACCTGAAGTGAAGCATCGGAATCTATAACTAGTGCCACAGGAATGGTTCAAACATAGACAGAAGGAAGAGTCAGTCTTCTTGTACTTGAGTCGGCATTGTGCCTTTTGTATTTAATTCCGATGCAATTTCTATGTTTCATCGTAAATACGAAGGTCCAAGGGATACAGTAAACCTGAAGTGAAGCATCGTAATCTACTACTAGTGTCACAGGAATGATTCAAAACAAAGTCAGTAAGAAGAGTCACTCTTCTTGTCCTTATGTCGGCATTGTGACTTTTGTATTTAATTCCGATGCAATTTCTGTGTTTCATCGTCAATAACAAGGTCCAAGGGATACAGTAAACCTGGAGTGTAGCATCGGAATCTATAACTAGTGTCACAGGAATGTTTCAAATCATAGTCAGTAAAAAGAGTCAGTCTTCATGTACTTAAGTCGGCATTGTGCCTTTTGTATTTAATTCCGAAGCAATTTCTGTGTTTAATCTTCAATAAGAATGTCCAAGGGATACAGTAAACCTGAAGTGAAGCATCGGAATCTATTACTAGTGTCACAGGAATGGTTCAATACATAGACAGTAGGAAAAGTCAGTCGTCTTGTACTTAAGTCCCCATTGTGCATTTTCTATTTAATTCCGATGCAATTTCTGTGTTTCATCGTTAATAAGATGGTCAGAGGGATACAGTAAACCTGAACTGAAGCATCCGAATCTATAACTAGTGTCACAGGAATGGTTCAAAACATAGTCAGTAAGAAGAGTCAGTCTTCTTGTACTTAAGTCGGCATTGTGCCTTTTGTATTTAATTCCGATGCAATTTCTGTGATTCATCGTCAATAAGAAGGTCAGAGGGATACTGTAAACCTGAAGTCAGCATCGGAATCTATAACTAGTCTCACAGGAATTATTCAAAACATAGTTAGTAAGAAGAGTCAGTCATTTTGTACTTAAGTCAGCATTGTGACTTTTGTGTTTAATTCCGATGCAATTTCTGTGTTGCATCGTCAATAAGAAGGTCCAAGGGATACAGTAAACCTGAAGTGAAGCATTGGAATCTATAACTAGTGTCACAGGAAACGTTCAAAACATAGACAGTAAGAAGAGTCAGTCATCTTGTACTTAACTCGGCATTGTGCCATTTCTATTTAATTCCGATGCAATTTCTGTGTTTCATCGTCAATAAGAAGATCAGAGGGGTACAGTAAACCTGAAGTGAAGCATCGGAATCTATAACTAGTGTCACAGGAATGGTTCAAAACATTGACAGTAGGAAGAGTCAGTCTTCTTGTACTTAAGTCGGCATAGTGCCTTTTGTATTTAATTCCGAAGCAATTTCTGTTTTTCATCGTCAATAAGAAGGTCCAAGGGATACAGTAAACCTGAAGTGAAGCATCGGAATCTATAATTAGGGTCACGCTAAATTTTCAAAACAAAGTCAGTAAGAAGAGTCAGTCTTCTTGTCCTTATGTCGGCATTGTGCCCTTTGTATTTAATTCCGATGCAATTTCTGTGTTTCATCGTCAATAAGAAGGTCCAAGGTATACAGTAAACCCGGAGTGTACCATCGAAATCTATAACTAGTGTCACAGAAATGGTTCAAAGCATAGACAATAAGAAGAGTCAGTCTTCGTGTACTTAAGTCGGCATTTAGCCTTTTGTATTTAATTCCGATGCAATTTCTGTGTTTCATCGTCAATAAGAAGGACCAAGGGATACAGTAAACCTGAAGTGAATCAACGGAATCTATTACTAGTGTCACAGAAATGGTTCAGAACATAGTCAGTAAGAAGAGTCAGTCGTCTTGTACTTATGTCAGCATTGTGCCTTTTCTATTTAATTCCGATGCAATTTCTGTGTTTCATCGTCAATAACAAGGTCAAAGGGATACAGTAAACCTGGAGTGAACCATCGGAATCTATAACTAGAGTCAATGGAATGGTTCAAATCATAGACAGTAAGAAGAGTCAGTCTTCTTGTACTTAAGTCGGCATTGTGCCTTTTGTATTTAATTCCGATTCAATTTCTGTGTTTCATCGTCAAAAAGTAGGTCCAAGGGATACAGTAAACCTGAAGTGAAGCATCGGAATCTATAACTAGTGCCACACGGAATGGTTCAAAACATAGACAGTAGGAAGAGTCAGTCTTCTTGTACTTAAGTCGGCATTGTGCCTTTTGTATTTAATTCCGATGCAATTTCTGTGTTTCATCGTAAATAAGAAGGTCCAAGGGATACTGCAAACCTGAAGTGAAGCATCGGAATCTACTACTAGTGTCATAGGAATGGTTCAAAACAAAGTCAGTAAGAAGAGTCAGTCTTCTTGTCCTTATGTCGGCATTGTGCCTTTTGTATTTAATTCCGATGCAATTTCTGTGTTTCATCGTCAATAACAAGGTCCAAGGGATACAGTAAACCTGGAGTGTAGCATCGGAATCCATAACTAGTGTCACAGGAATGGTTCAAATCATAGTCAGTAAAAAGAGTCAGTCTTCTTGTACTTAAGTTGGCATTGTGCCTTTTGTATTTAATTCCGAAGCAATTCCTGTGTTTAATCTTCAATAAGAAGGTCCAAGGGATACAGTAAACCTGAAGTGAAGCATCGGAATCTATAACTAATGTCACAGGAATGGTTCAAAACATAGACAGTAAGATATGTCAGTCGCCTTGTACTTAAGACGGCATTGTGCATTTTCTATTTAATTCCGATGCAATTTATGTGTTTCATCGTCAATAAGTAGGTCAGAGGGATACCGTAAACCTGAAGTGAAGCATCGAAATCTATAACTAGTGTCACAGGAATGGTCAAATCATAGACAGTAGGAAGAGTCAGTCTTCTTGTACATGAGTCGGCATTGTGCATTTTGTATTTAAATTTGGTGCAATTTCTGTGTTTCATCGTCAACATGAAGCTCAGAGGGATACAGTAAACTTGAAGTGAGCATCGAAATCTATAACTAGTGTCACAGGAATGGTTCAAAACATAGACAGTAAGAAGTGTCAGTCTTCTTGTACTTAAGTCGGCATTGTTCCTTTTCTATTTAAATCCGATGCAATATCTGTGTTTCATCGTCAATGAGAAGGTCCAAGGGATATAGTAAACTTGAAGTGATGCATCGGAATCTATAACTAGTGTCAGAGGAATGGTTCTATCCATAGTCAGTAAGAAGCGTTAGTCTTCTTGTACTTAAGTCGGCATTGTGCCTTTTCTATTTAATTCTGATGCAATGTCTGTGTTGCATCGTCAATAAGAAGGTCCAAGGGATACAGTAAACCTGTAGTGAAGCTTCGGAATCTATAACTAGTGGGACAGGAATGGTTCAAAACATAAACAGTAAGAAGAGTCAGTCTTCTTGCAATTAATTTGGCATTGTTCCTCTTCTATTTAATTCCGATGCAATATCTGTATTTCATCGTCAATAAGAAGGTCCAAGGGATACAGTAAACCTGAAGTGAAGCATTGGAATCTTTAAGTAGTGTCAAAGGAATGGTTCAAAACATAGTTGGTAAGAAGCGTCAGTCTTCTTGTATTCAAGTCGGCATTGTGCCTTTTCTATTTCATTCTGATGCAATTCCTGTGCTTCATCGTCAATAAGAATGTCCAAGGGAAACAGTAAACCTGGAGTGAAGCACCGGAATCTATAACTAGTGTCACAGGAATGGTTCAAAACATAGACAGTAGGAAGAATCAGTCTTCTTGTACTTAAGTCGGCATTGTGCCTTTTGTATTTAATTCCGATGCCATTTCTGTGTTTCATCAACAATAAGAAGGTCAGAGGGATACAGTAAACCTGAAGTGAAGCATCGGAATCCAAAACTAGTGTCACAGGAATGGTTCAAAACATAGAGAGTAGGAAGAGTCAGTCTTCTTGTACTTAAGTCGGCATTGTGCCTTTTCTATTTAATTCCGATGCAATTTCTGTGTTTCATCGTCAATAAGAACGTCCAAGGGATACAGTAAACCTGGAGTGAAGCATCGGTATCTATAACTAGTGTCACAGGAATGGTTCAAAACATAGGGAGTAAGAAGAGTCAGTCTTCTTGTACTTAAGTCGGCATTGTGCCTTTTCTATATAATTCCGATGCAAATGCTGTAGTTCATCGGCAATATGAAGGTCAGAGGGATACAATAAACCTGAAGTGAAGCATCGGAATCTATAACTAGTGTCACAGTAAGAACAGTATGTCTTCTTGTCCTTAAGTCGGCATTGTGCCTTTTGTATTTAATTCCGACGCAATTTCTGTGTTTCATCGTCAATAAGAAGGTCCAAGGGATACAGTAAACCTGAAGTGAAGCATCGGAATCTATAACTAGTGTCACAGGAATGGTTCAAAACATAGACAGTAAGAAGAGTCAGTCTTCTTGTACTGAAGTCGGCAATGTGCCTTTCGAATTGAATTCCGGTGCAATTTCTGTGTTTCATCGTCAATAAGAAGGTCAGAGGGATACAGTAAACCCGAAGTGAAACATCGGAATCTATAACTAGTGTCACAGGAATGGTTCAAAGTATAGACAGTAATAAAAGTCAGTCTTCTTGTACTTAAGTCGGCATTGTGCCTTTTGTATTTAATTCCGATGCAATTTCTGTGTTTCATCGTCAATAAGAAGGTCCAAGGGATACAATAAACCTGGAGTGAAGCATCGGAATCTATAACTAGAGTTACAGGAATGGTTCAAAGCATAGACAGTAAGAAGAGTCAGTCTTCTTGTACTTAAGTCGGCATTGTGCCTTTTGTATTTAATTCCGATGCATTTTCTGCGTTTCAACGTCAATAAGAAGGTCCAAGGGATACGGTAAACCTGAAGTGAAGCATCGGAATCTATAACTACTGTCACAGGAATGGTTCTAATCAAGACAGTAGGAAAAGTCAGTCTTCTTGTACTTAAGTCGGCATTGTGCCTTTTGTATTTAATTCCTATGCAATTTCTGTGTTTCATCGTCAATAAGAAGGTCCAACGGATACAGTAAACCTGAAGTGAAGCATTGGAATCTATAACTAGAGTCACAGGAATGGTTCACAGCATAGACAGTAAGAAGAGTCAGTCTTCTTGTACTTAAGTCGGCATTGTGCCTTTTGTATTTAATTCCAATGCAATTTCTGTGTTTCATCGTCAATACGTAGGTCCAAGGGATACAGTAAACCTCAAGCGAAGCATCGGAATCTATAACTAGTGTCACAGGAATGGTTTAAACATAGTCAGTAAAAAGAGTCAGTTTTCTTGTACTTAAGTCGGCGTTGTGCTTTTTTATTTAATTCCGATGAAATTTCTGTGTTTCATCGTCAATAAGAAGGTCAAGGTAAACAGTAAACCTGAAGTGAAGCATCGGAATCTATAACTATTGTCACAGGAACGGTTCTAATCATAGTCAGTACGAAGAGTCAGTCTTTTTGTACTTAAGTCAGCATTGTGCCTTTTGTGTTTAATTCCGATGCAAATTCTGTGTTTCATCGTCAATAAGAAGGTCCAAGAGACACAGTAAACCTGAAGTGAAGCATCGGAATCTATAACTAGTGACACCGGAATGGTTCAAAACATAGACAGTAAGATGAGTCAGTCTTCTTGTACTTAAGTCGGCATTGTGCCCTTTGTATTTAATTACGATGCAATTTCTGTGTTTCATCGTCAACAAGAAGGTCAGAGGGATACAGAAAACCCGAAGTGAAGCATCAGAATCTATAGCTAGTGTCACAGGAATGCTTCAAATCATAGTCAGTAAGAAGAGTCAGTCTTCTTTTCCTTAAGTCGGCATTGTGCCTTTTGTATTTAATTCCGATGCAATCTCTGTGTTTCATCGTCAATAAGAAGATCCAAGGGATACAGTAAACCTGGAGTGAAGCATCGGAATCTATAACTAGTGTCACAGGAGTGGTTCAAAACATAGACAGTATGAAGAGTCAGTCTTCTTGTACTTAAGTCGGCATTGTGCCTTTTGTATTTAATACCGATGCAATCTCTGTGTTTCATCGTCAATAAGAAGGACCATGGGAAACAGTAAACCTGAAGTGAAGCATCCGAATCTAAAAGTTGTCTCACAGATAAGGTTCAAACTATTGACAATAACAAGTGTCAGCCTTATTGTACTTAAGTCGGCATTGTGCCTTTTGTGTTTAATTCCGATGCAATCTCTGTGTTTCATCGTGAATACGAAACTCCAAGGGGTACAGTAAACCTGAGGTGAAGTATCGACATCTATTACTGGTCTCACAGGA